>NC_052137.2:25542069-25851069 GCF_016086655.4 Lepeophtheirus salmonis | reverse complement strand
GAAAAGTAGGGCTAAAATTGAAATTGATAATAGCAGCTAATTTAATGAAAGATATGCTCTTCCACTACCAAACATTCCTCAAATTGTCAGAGTGTCAACGTTAATTTTCGGTTTCTTTTTTTATGAGATCTTATTATTTTCAACTATGGCATTAAATTATGTGGGCTTTAGCCCGTGGCATAAATGATGCTACATAAGTAGAGTTGTATTAAATATGACCTACCCGTATGGAAAAAAAACCCCGAAAAAATGACGAAGAATGTTGGGAAAGATAGCAGCTTAGCTTCTATGACCAGGAACGTCCGCAGGGGGTGGGCTGGAGCCCCTTCCCCCCAAAAAAAAAATAAAGGATAATTTTGGCTTTTTAAAAGAAAATTTAATATTTTTTTTTTTTCAGAAAATTTAAGTTTTTGTGAACACCTGTGATTTTAGAAAAAAAAATATATTTGAAATTTAATCATTGAAATTTTCTTCGAAAAAAATTAATTTTCTTGTTAACAGCTGTTGATTTTGAAATTTTTATCAAATAAATTTTATATTTGAAATTTAATCTTTTTAATTTAACTTTTTGTGTACAGCTGTGGATTTTTGAGAAAAAATTTCCAAAAATTAATTTTTTTCTAAACAGCTAAGTATTTTTGATTTTTTTCCCAAAAAATTAATTTTTATTTTGAATTTTTTCTCCAAAAAAAATAATTTTTTTTGAATAGCTTTGGATTCATGAAAAAAAAATCCAATTTTTTTTTCTCAAAACAATTCCAAGAACCAAGCCTCACGCAAATATTATACTGCTGAAGCCTTACGTATCTAGCAAGCATACAGACAGGAATTATTCCGACGTCGATCCTCAATTTTACACTGAGTCCAACGGAGACTAACACTCATAATTCCATAACGAATGCACAGTTTTACTCTTAGTCTTTCATAAGCAGATATTTAGATGGTTTTTTCTTTAAGAATTAAGGAATAATAACAACAGCTTCAGAAAATGAAAAAAATATTCTTCAGATTGCAAATTTTTTTAAAAAAATATCGTACGAGTTAGGTCATATTTCATACAACTCTAGTTATTAGTAACGGCTCGTAGATAGGACTGCAGAGTTGAAGCATCCCAAAATATTTTATTGAAAAGTTCGAAATAAAGAAAAAATAAAATAATTAAACTGCGTAACAGAAAATTTCTACTGATGAATTGAAGCCAAGAATAGAATTTATCTTTGAACACATAATTCAAAACTGATCTCATTTTTTATCAAGATCGTGGGTTGCAGAAAAATCTCAGATTATAGTAACTCGGGACTATTATCGTTCCAGTCATTTTTCACCACAACGACAGTCACCAAATCAAAATTACGATGAATAAAACTGATTTTTATTATTATAAAAGTGTTTTTATTTATTATGTACATATCTTGTTTTCGACTCGACATACTTCCATTCTAGCTTGAAAATTATGAAAAACGACACTCTTCTTTAGATAAAGAGAAAATTTTACCAATGTCGAAAAATGTATTCCAGAGTTTGATGGATGATATCGAATAGTGTCAGAGGCTCATTCTCGAGCACCATCAAATCGCATTGGGAATCATAATTTTGAACGCAACCACCGAAATTAAATTTGCACGAATATCCTCCGCTACTATAGGTTATCCTATTTGCTAAGTAACCCTTAACATTTAATAATGTATTTTCTATAGCTTTAACTTTAGGAGTATGTCCCCGTAAATATTTTAAAATTATTTTTCTCGGTACCCCTCAAGTTTAAGCTAATAAATAACCTCAGAATATGTAACTGAGGACATTATTTCAGCAAAGCGTGTGTTATGTTGTTGAATACTAAACCGTTATCTTTATATGGAATACTAAAAAACATAATTCCTGTAGCTATATGAAATTTAGCTAAGAATTTTATTCCATCAGCTATTCGGGAAGAGGATGATATTATCTTTTGCATCCAATTACTACGCAGATTCAATTCCATAATACATCTATAACACCTTGACAAATCAGAATCTTCCCTTTAAATAGAAAATGAACTTTCAAATGGCAAGGAACAGGGACATGGTAGAGTTTGGCATATCTTTTAAGAAGAAAAGTAAACATCCCGTTATAAAAAGAGAGTCAGCAATAATATCACGAATTGTTTGATGATTTTTTGTGAGTGCACCCTATTCCAAAGCCACAGGATCACATAAGCTCTTAAAAAAGAACAACATATCTAAATGGACAACGTGCTTGGGGGAATTATTCTTTTAAACTCAATGTGGGTAGGTTCGCGTCTCGGTCGTTCCTAGAGAAGGAAATATACTTAATGTATATGGACTTCAAAGACCATTCCTAGGTCGGATGGAGTAATTGTAATACTATATTATTTACATACACTTATAATCAGTGCAACACCATATGCCCAATTAAAGGAACATTAAAAAAATTATTTCCATGATTCTTACAAATAATATCCACGGCCGTTACATAATCGTAAGTGGGAGTTGCTTTCCAGATAACCTTTGTGTTGCGGCAAGAGAAGGGGGAAAGTCTTCGATGTATCCATTTATAAGATTTTTTCTAAGGATAATATATTCATAGTACGTACTTGACGTTATCACATATCTCCACTCCATATTAGGATTATTCGTTATATCAACCAAAACTCTTGAATAAATTTTCGTGACTATTTCCACAAAACCTACCAATGTCCACCATTCAATCGATTTCTTTGTGTCTTTAAAGCTGAAATATAATTCAGATGAAAAAGATTAATAAACCAAACGTTTTCTTCCATTATAGCAACCACCACCACCAATATTAATAATGAAATAGCCTTATACGAAACATTGTGAACAAGGAAAGTGTTGAAAAGGTCTTTTCTTTTTTTAATGTTAAAATTTCGCCAGCCTTTGAAAAAATTATTGACTCTCTTTTTTAGTTCCAGCCTATTTAATTCTGAAGGGCCAGAGCTCACACATTGAATCCTCGAAACATTTATAATTTCTTTGATAAAACAATCTGAAATTTTCCTCCCTTTCTTCGGATATGATTGGAGAATAGGTCCTTTTTGATTAATTGATTTTCCATCCCGTCTTTCTGTCGAATAATTAAAATAAGATAAAACAATCTCAATCCTTCTTTTTAATGGAGCTTCTGAGTTCGCTTCCTTCATTACGGTCACATCATTGGCACAAAGATCTATTAGATAATTATTCCAAAACTTACACCAAATCCTAAATATTTTTTTTGCTATGGAGGTTCTTAGCTCTCTTATTGCAGCCACAAAGAGCAGGGGATCTATTACTTAACTAAAATGGTATGTTCTCTTTATTTATAACAATCACTGTCAAGATCCCGTAGCCAGCAGCGCCCTGATTGGGTTAAAAGAGTGGCTGAGTAGAAGTATCTTTACCGATCTCAAAATGTGAGTATGAGAAAGGGAATCGAATGATTTTGAAAAATAAATCACAATAAAAGCTACAAAATGTTTTTTTATCCACTCCTTCAATCGCTGTATAAATATTCCGGAATTTTCAGATATTTTTCTTCGTTTATGGAACCCTTTTTGCTCCAGGCCAATTTTCTCATTTAGAATAGGTTCAATCTGACTTGCAATCACCCCTGAAAGTATTCGGTAAGTTTAATTAAGTACAGTGATCGGCCTCCAATTATCAAGGTTCAAACCATTTCCCTTTTTGCGTATCAGAACAACTCATCTTTTAGTTATAGCTTCTTACAGATATCCCTTCCTTTGCATAAAGTTTCACATTTTATGAACATAAGAGACGATCTCTTCCTTACATGTCTGTAAATATATTTCCTCCAATCCCATATGGTCTTGTTATCTTTAAAGTAGTCTTTCTTGATATATTCTGATATTCTCTCGTTAGAGAGTATATAGATTCTGTTCCATTTAGAAAATTACTTCTGATCCTCCTAATTATCTTCAGGAAAATTTAATTCAAAGATAGGTGTGTGGCGATAACATAAGAATTTCAATGAAAAACTGAAGAGGATTTTTGAATAATTTGATCGTGCGGATTTAGAACTTTATATCGAATTTTGGTATCATCAATATGATCAATTTCAGTCGGTGAGGCTTTTTCTTAACTATTCTATACCTTTCTTCTTTTCGTTATTCTCGCAACGCGAATATTTATACACCTTCTTTAAAAATAATTTTCACGTCATGACGTCTCACTTTTCAGTATCTTGTATAGTCAGTAGGGGGCCAATAAAATCACTTTTTGTGAAAAGTAAAAAATTGAAGGTTCAAATGTGTTCCTTTAGATAACAAAATACGATTCACAAAGTTTGAACAATTTCTATCAATGTTTAAAGCCTATAGTTTTGAAATTTTTCATATTTTTGAAGAAAAAAAAACTGATTTGGTTTTAATATCATCCGTATACTATGATATTACAGCTTGTTAATAAAAGTAACAAATTTAGTTAAGTTAAACTTTTATCAAAAGTTTTTTATAAAAAGTTTATGATAAATCCTTTTTACAAGTATTAATGAACAATAAAAATATTAAAATGAAATGTAGCCTTCTTGTCTATGTGTATGTTTCTCTGCGTATCACAGTCAATTAGCGGCTACTGATATCTCCAAAAATTTGCAAATACTTTTTTTTACTTAGATTAGCAAAAAAAAAAGTAATAATTTTGATTACCTTAACCTTGGCAACCTTTTTTATGACCTTTTTTAAGGAAAAGCATCAACATAACAAAGGTTAATATAAATACAAGGTTATACCATAACGCGTGTACGACTGATGTTTGACTTACACCATTGATACCATAGTAGATGAGTGGTTGTGTGGTTCGTCAAAATTTGTTAGTCTTGCCGGTACGATACATTAAATTGAAAATTCTAGCAATAGACTGTAAGTGGTTGCATGTTTTCTCAAAATCTGTCTGTCTTGCTCAGCAGTTGGTACAATACATCAGATAGAAAACTCTAGCAAGCCCGATTACATGATGATCTAACCTTGTATTTCTTTCAACCTTGTATATAATCAAGTTTTATCAAATAAGTCAAAAATTGTGCGAAGTAAAAAAAATATTGTAACAAAAATTTAGTAGGAGCTAAATGTATAAAAAAATACCCTCCGTGGTCATTTGAGGCCGATGGCAAGGACATGTTATGTTTCAAAAATTTAGGATATCTCATCATTTTTCAAAACAGTTCAAAATTTTCAAATTACATTTTTAAACAAATACAACATTTTTTAATCTTACATTCTAACCATTCGAAAATTTAAAATATTCCATTGGCATGTAGGCACCATGTCATGGAATTAAATCTTGGGACTGTTTTCCAAGAGTGTTTTGGTAACACATCTTCTCCCGAACATCCATTATTTAAAAGATTCAAATAAAATTGACAATCGATCAATAAAACAAAGTATGAATACAGAATTGCAGATAAAGAGGTTGCTGGTTTGTTGAAGACATACGAAAAGGCGCAATTTACTTTGTTAACGAACATCTCAAAAATAAATTTCCAAGGGACGATAGTAAGGAATTCTTAGAGCTAGTCATAATATTTCTTGGTGCTACTCCTGAGCAAGGAGTTAAATTAATGATATCTGGTTTTTAAAAGTTTATATATTATCTGAAAATCTGGATTTATAAATCTGAATTTAAATTAACTTAATGAGAAGAACGAGAATAACGAGATATATGTGTTTTTATAATAAGAATATATAGAAAAGTTTGGATCAATTGTATCTAAGTCCTCAGATGTTCCTTACAATGACCTTAATTCAATGAATTAATTAATAAAATACTCAACTATTAAGTATCAAATTTCCAAATCAACATCGTAAAAAACTTTCCAGACATTTATGGTACTTGTAGAAGGAACTTGTCGGAATCACATTTCTTGCTGGTCAGGTAAGTTTGCAGGCAGACGCTGAGCTCTTTAAAAGTAAATATTAAATAGCAAAAACAGTTGTATAAAATGATATAAATAAAAATTCCGAAGACTTTGTCACAGATAGGGACACAAATTTTATGAAAATTATGGAGCTTCCTTATGGATTTTTAAAAGCTGATCCTGTATTATGGAATGATAGGAATGATTTCAAGCAGGCATTTATTTTATAAAGACAGAGGCCAAAATAACCTACTATATTTTATTAATTATAATGAAGGATAACGCGAAACAAAGTACAGTCACAGTGTGCGGCAGTGAATCGTGCAGTAATTGATTCCCGTGTACAATTTCGCCCGGATTTTCGAAAAAAAAGAGGCAGAAAATTGAAATTTTTAGTGGTTCATTAGGATGTCATTAGCTATATCATTTTTATAAATAGCCTCCTTTGGCAGCCAGCATAGCCTCAATCCTGGGGCGGAAGACCACGTACGTCCTCCTCACAAAGTCCTTGCTATTTTTGGAAATAAAATTTCAAAAACTGCCCATCTTTCTCATGCTCTTCAACAGGTTCCTGTCTATCTTCTCCCTCACTGAGTCCAAAAAGGCTGGAGACCTAATTTTGTTGAGACTACCGCTCCCAGGACTCCATAGGATCAGCCCATCTTTTTTTATCTTCTTCACCTTGAAGAATAGCTTCTCCGAGTAACCGACGATCCTGACAATTTCTGCCACCTTGACATACGAGCTCTAAACAAGTTTAAATCCTACTGTATGATTCGTTGCCGCACATTGTAGACTTTAGTATTTCAATTTCTTCTTTTGTTATTTTAGTAAATAGTAATCAATGTTACGAATAAATTATATAAATTCACAGGCAGTTGAAAGATGATTCCATCCCATGTGGCAAGCTAGCTCTCATCACCACCTCCAAGCCAATAGAGGTATCAACTAGAAACAAAGGATTGCAGTTAAAGAATGAAATACAAGAAGCTTTGGAATATGCAATTTATATGGAAGAGACAGTTCTGTCAGCACAAGATCTGTATCCCAAACTTTCTTCGGAATCATTGCCCTCAGGGTTCTTGTTAATCAAAACTCAAGAAGTTGAAGTTGTCAAATTCAGATTGAAAAAGGCTATGCATTTCAGCTTGCCTGGAGGTGAAAGAAAGCATCTCCTTCAGGATCTTCTATAACAACATCGAACTAAATAAGAGCTTAGTATCACACTCCATAAATTCAGACATTAAAATGGAATCTGTTACTAAAGCCATCAACATTGCAGCTTTTCTGGGCTCCCAAGACTATCAAACAGATAAATAAACATTTGTGAATAGCTTTTTAACTTCTTCAACTCAGTAGAAATGAACCAGGTTCAATATTCTAAGCTCTCATTGATAATGGAGCAAATGTATCATCTTTTAAAAAACCCGTAAGGTAGAAGATATACTTCTGTGCTTCTTGATTTTGCTTTGATATGGGACAATGTCAGTTCTCGAAATCAAACTTCTAAAACGGTTCTATGAGTTACAATAGCAGGAATGCACTGTGGTTAACAAGAAATAGTTTGTATGATCCATAAATCAATTTAAGATATCTGCCCCTAATATAACAATATGATTCTAGCTAGTGCAAAAAGAAATAAACTAAAAGTGAATTCTTCTTATCTTATCAATCTGTGATGCCCATACTAATAGTAAAAAATTAGTGAATTTACTCAGTTGTTCTGCAGTGAGAAACTTTGTATTTGACAAATATCTAAAGGATACTACTTAAACATAAATAATTTTCTTATTTGACACAATTCACTTTGCTCAAGTCCATATATACAAAGCCGAAAAAAGGATAAGAAAAAATAGTATTTTATATTGTAAGAAATAGTTTTACTACAATGTTATGCTAGAATATCTCAAAAGCTTGCTACATCTTTCAAAATATATATCTCTTATATAACCTTAAGCCAAGTAAAATAATTATGCTAAATACTCAACTACTACTACCCATCAAAAGCTATCGTAATATCGTCAACTAGAATTGTAATATTTAATGAACATAAAATAAAGAAACATATGTAGAATTGAGATACGATCAAGTCTTTAGGAATGATCAGGAATTCTTATTACGACGACAAATGTGTTTAAACTAAATGTAAGAACATTCAAAAAGTTAAGAGTAATTGAGTATTTACCCTGTAAGTTATCTAATATCCTGTCAAATATTATCAACAACTTCCCAATCTTGTCACTGTTTCTTTACCTATATTCCTATAACTTTATTAAATTTTTCAACGTTGTATATTTTGCTAAAAATATTTGCCACCATCAATATAACAAAAGGATCAATGCCAAAATTCATTCGACCAAACAGATGATTTGATATTTGACTTGTATATTTTTATCATTACATACTAAATAGAAGCTATTTTAAAACTAATATATGCTAAATGAATATCGAAAGTAATGAAAATAATCTTGTAATTTGTCTGAGCATAAAATGAAATTATTAAGCTAAGTGATAAATATAATTTAGGATAAGTTAAGAAATCGACTAATTTAAGATCGTGAGACATTTTTACGAGTCCGATAAATTTATCAATCAATGTTCATACAAGTCATTTCTCATTTTTGTAGTTGTATTTGTCGGAAAAAAAGAGCTGGCCAGTGGGTGAGTTCAATATTTTTATTTTCTTTCCAGTAGATTTAGTATTCCTTGAAATAAAATTGATCATTGTCAATGTGATTTCCCGCTCTTTCCATGGCCTGAATAACGCCAGGTAACCTTTTGCTAATGTATAATAAAGACGATGAAAAATAACAATATTGGGAAATATCTTTAGGCAAAATACCTTCGATATTTTGAATCTTTATTTTAATCTCATTCAACATGGCACAGAATGATACAAAAAATGTCAATAATTTTATCAATAAAAGAAACGTCAAAGGTATTAAGTTTGAAAGTTCTCCGATTTTTTCGGCTGCCTCATTGCCTTAATTTTTTTGTATTAAGAATGTAAGAAATATTTACCAAATGACGATAATCTTCCAATCGTTTCTCCATTTGGGAACTAATCTAGAACTAAAAATCAATGTTGAATCGTAAAATTAGACTTCAATGAATTCGTCCTTGAAGACTTCAATCATGAAATAGTTTCTCTTAACTATTTCTTCTATTGAAATCAGTGAAAATTTGTTTCAACTAGATTTTTGGTCAATTTAAGCGTTTTCTAATAAGAGAAATCTGTCAACATTTCATTGATTTGCACAATGCAACCGTCAAATAATGGACTGTGGTGTATACATCTATATTTTCCTTTTGGAGATAATTAGACAAAATATCTATCTTCTGGATACATATTCCAAAAATACATTATAAAATGGAACTCATAAGTATGTAACTTGTTTCATAAACCATCTGCTTCAGGTGCAGTCTTTGCTCAGGTCAAATTGTGCTCTTTTAATCATTTCTAAAACTATAAGGATTGTTGGTAAACTTTGCATAACAGCTTCAGTATCCATCTTTCCGTATGTCCATAAAGTATCTAAAAGACTCATCAAGGTTTGTATTGCTTCCTCGAGTTGCACATTCTTTCGCTCCTCTTTCTAATACATTTTTTTAAATAGAGAAATACTGGAAGTGAGAAAACATTTTTTTAAGTGGCACTAGTCGAACATAAAATTGTCAATCTAGAAGTGCTTCCCTTAACATATTTAATAGTGATTAAGTTAACTTAGTACTTCAATCTAAAGTAGCTACAAAAGTGGGCTTCTTGATAGTGATGGGCCCGGGGCATTCGCCCCTTGTCTCCTCACTAGTACTGCTATTGAACCCAGAGATATCATTCCCTCGAGATTTATTACACATTTTGTTATAACAATAACAAAAACATCAATATCTAGCATAACATTGTAGTAAAACTCTATAGAATTATATTGTTGATCTATGGGACATTTAATTGCAATTTAAGGGAAATGATAAAATAATAAGTGGCTTCCAGACATAATCTAATTATTAATAGCATCCGGAAGAAAGTGATATGAAAGGGTGATTGTTGATTGAGCATTGCTCCCACCTACCTGGTTGGCGGGCAATCGAGTAGGTTTTTTGTACAAAATTCCATCGGCCCATAAGTATTCATATTTGACTCCCCCTGACATCTTTGGACAACTCAATACAGTACATTTCTCAACTACAGTTGCATATACAATGTTAACACGATTAAAGAAATCAACGACGTGCACTGCAATCCAATCCTCTAAAGTCTCCCCCCGGTGGCAACTTAACAACAGAACGTAGATTAACTCCAGAATTTAATGAGGCCTGAGCCTGCTTGTGTAGAGAATACCGTAGGGTTCCAGGTTTAAACTTCTTTTTAGGACGAAACGTTTTGCTTTTATCAAAGAAGCTCACCCAATTCATCTTGTCTCTCGATGTTTACTATATAGAATTTGTTTCTTTAACTGTAGCCTGGGACTATATAAATAATAACGGGAGACTTACGACTTCTTTTCCTTCACAAAACTTTTGAACGCGTGTAGGGAAGACTTCCAATTCTATAAAAACTACTTAGTACTGGAATATAATTCGGAGGAATGAAGCACAAATATTGAAATCACACAACCTCGTTTTTGCTGAGGGGGGGGGGAACCTTTGATATTTGACATAATTTGGAGACAAACCAAGGAAAAAAGCTAAGTATCTTGATATACATTGAGATCATGTTCTTAGAACATGTATAGAAATTCAATGAAACAACATTTATAATTTAGAAAATAATTTATTAACATTATATAACCCTATGAAAATCAATAATAATACATTCAAGACTCCAGTTTAACCAAAAATAGGCATACGATTTGTTAAATGCCGACACAGAATTTTTTTTTAGTGCCGTGTATATAATATTTTAAACTGAATACTGAAATGTCACATTTTCTTGCTACAATTTTATAGATACAATTATAATATTCAGTACAATAATTTTTGGATTTAGACACATACCATGAAATTCAGATACATTTGACAGTTTATATACTCTTCTATTTGTTCCAGGTGCACTATGTCTCTTGCATTTTATGTTTTCTTGCACATTATCAGAGGCACCATAGCTTTTAAATATGAAATTAAACGTTTCTAAGCTATTAGTTCAATCAATTTAAAAATCCTAAAATAATTTTACAACGCACATAGCACTTATAAACAAGGTCTATTATATATATTAGTCTTCCTCTATCCGTATCGATTGTGAAGAGAGCAAAATTTGCAAATTTTAACTTTTGGCTAAACGATACATTATAAGGAATCTATTTCTCAATTTTCGTAATAATCTCTTTTGGTTCCACATTATAGTCTTCCTACCCAAGAGAGTAACTTTCAAATAAGCTACGGCGTTGTTAATTGCATCAACAATCTTAACTTTATTATTTGAAGCTTCTTATGATTTTCATATGGATAAAAAGGATGCTCTTGCTCTAAAAACAACTTTGGTGGGATATCAGACAAACTGTTGAGTTGATTGGAGGAGTGAAACGCGTCTATTTGTTCATTTAATAATTCCAATTTTGCTTAAGAAAATGCCCAATTCTTAGTTCCCCTTCAGCAAGATTAAGATGTGTATTTCGGAGACGAAGATAGATGGAACTACATCTTTTTTAGTTTGCTTCTTTTTAAAAGTCCATGACATGGAGAACGGCAGGATTTGTTATCTCATAGGTCATCTTCGAAGTACTTATTCAAAAAAGTATTGAATCCATACTTGAATTATAGTTGTTGTATAACCCTTTCTAAAGATATCTTTAATCCATAGCCTCCATAGTAAAGCTTGGGAAATCCTGGCTTAAAAAATATAATAGTTATGATATTATACATAGCGCTATAAGTTAGGGTATTATATTGATATTATAGGGGCCTGACAAGCTTAGTAGCGGACTAGGATCCATAATCTACCCCCACATCCCTCTTTTATTTACACTGTTGCCTAAAACTACTTTTCCAGATCCATTAGAAGTCATTAGCTATTTGCAACTCAGATGCAACAGTATACACCTACATATGTTTTATTTTCTTTATATATTATGTATAGGAAAAAAAGCGCAAGAACCAAGACCAATAAGAAATATATTGCGGTCTCGGATACGGTCTTGGTTCGACTTTGTCGTTTCCGGTTCTATAGGTTCAAGAACCGAAACCGCTAGACCGATTAGGCCACAAACTTGGTCTTGAAGCATAAAGAGCATTTTAATGCTCTATATAGTCCCAGCCTGAGACTGCGATAATACTTGGATCTAATAAAGTTCAAGAAAATAGGAAATGCAAGAGACATAGTTATCCTGAAGTAAATAGAAGAGTGAATAAGCTGTCATATGAATTCATTGTATGTGTCTAAATCTAAAAGTTATTGTATAAAATATTATAATTGTATCTATAATATTTTAGCAAGTAATTATGTATTTCATTTATCTATTCAGAATGCTATATTATTTATTCTGCATTAAATTTTTTTCTGTGAGGGCATTTAAAAAAATTGTATGCATATTTTTTTCATTTTTAAACTTGAGTCTTGAATGTATGTTTTATTATGGGTTTATATTAATGTAAATAAATTATTTTCTACTTGATAGATGTTGTTTTATTGAAGTCCTATACTCGTTCTAAGAACAAAATCTCTTTGCATATCAAGATATTTCACTTTGAGTTTGTTCTTTGATTCATCCTTGTTCATTATATCTAGTGATAGAGATAAAATTCAAAAATTGCCTGACTTAAGTTGTCATCAATTCCATGGAACTAAGATAAAAGAATAACCCAACCTCTCAACATTGTATATTAACTTCCATCATGACGTCATAACCTCTTAGTGAAGTCGATTCTTTCATTCTCGATGGGGTATTCTTGAAATGAGCTCATCCAGAGAAGATCAAGAAGTGGTTGAGATCGACGATGACAATTTAGATTGTTCCGGAAATGAGGAAGTGTATGTTGATTAAATTTATTTATTCTCTGTGTACTGTTGCTTTTATTTCATAATTAGGTGGACAGCACATTCGTATTCTAATCAGTTTTAATTATTATTATGTTTTAATAGTGCTATCAAAAAAATTGTATTACTCCTTATGTACTACAGAACAATTTCCTAATCAGTTTAATTATTTTTATTATGAACGAATCTTCATAGATTGTTAAGTTATGATGGATTTGTGATAACGAGTCACGATTATTGCACATTGGAGAGAGGCAAATTCCTCAACGATTCTATAATTGATTTCTACCTCGCCTGGCTTCTCAGAGATAAAGTATCTGAAAGTCAACGAGACGAAGTCCACATATTTTCCTCGCATTTCTATTCCAGACTGATTAGGTAAAACTACAGAGATATGTTAATCATGAAAAAAATCAATTTTTTATCTTTTCAATAGTAAACCGCTCTTAAATAAAAAAGTTCAAGCCTTTGAGCGAGATCCCAACAAATCCAAAGCCGAAAAAGCGCATTTAAGAGTTAAGGGTTGGACAAAGAAATTTGATATTTTTCAGAAAAAACTTCTCATCATTCCGATTTGTCATAAGTATAAGTCTAATATGTTCCTTTACTCATAATTATAATTGCCATTCTTTTATAGATATCACTGGTTTATGATCCTTATTTGTAATCCAGGCTGTGTTGACTTAGATGAGGATGATCAAAAAATTCGTGGAGAGCCTTTCTTAGTTATTTTGGATTCTTTTGGTCAAAAGCGTCCAAAAGAAGTTGACACATTGAGAAACTATTTGGAACATGAACATATGGAAAAGAGAGAATCTGCCTTTTCTTTTGGCTCTGCAGCTATGCGTGCCATTTATCCTCGACTACCTCAACAAAAGAACTCAACCGATTGTGGCGTATTCTTATTAGAATATGCAGAAAGAATTATGAATGTATGAAGGCTCATGTGATCCATTACTTGTACTTATTCATGTTTTTTTAAATTTCAGAAACGTGCTATCTTTAGGTGGCCCGCTTTACCCGATTTGAGTAATTGGTTTTCTGACACTGACGTTTTTTCAAAACGGCCAGAAATTGCACACTTAATTCAGGATCTCAGTAAAGATGCTATGCAAGATAAACTTTCATCTGCTTCGTTTCCTTCAATTTCATTTGCTCCTATAGACGTTGATGAAATATGTGACTCATCAGATGAATTCTATACTCCATCAACAAGAAAAAGACATTGTAGAAAAGATTTAGACTTCATATTCAAGTCAAATACATTAGAAGACAATAAAAATCGTTCATCTCCACCTATTTTAAGGAAAAAGTGTCGAGAAAAAAACAATATTTATAATGATGAATCGGAGAATGAAGCCATATTGACATGTTATAATCAAGAAAAGGGTTCAATCATTAGTTCTAACGGATCACTTGAAGACGAATGTCTTTCTAAGCGCAAAAAAACTTATTCTAATTTGAAGAGAAATAAAAGTAATCAAGGTCCAACAGAGAGTAGGATCCATAATACAAGTGACAAAGAGGTACTTTCAAGTGATAAATATTCTTCTCCTTCAGTTAATAACTTATCAGAGTGTCATGTTAACGTAAGGCGTATAATAGATCGAATAGATATTAATTATCCAAATTTGAAAGAAAAATATTCAACTGATAACTCGGTACAACTTCCCAGGTCATCAACGTCCACTAAATTATTTGATTCACCTGATCACACATCGTTTGAGGATATGAATCCTTCCGTTACATTAACCCGTTTCGACGCAGAACATATAAGAAGAACTAAGAAAAATAAAAAGTTCTCTTTTTACCTCAATTAAATATATAATGTGCTAAGCGTCACCAATTAGTTAAATTTCGACCCTTGATAGCTCGAGAAAATAAGATGACTCGCTTGTTTCCTTTGTATTATTTAGGTAACATATTTCGAATTACTTCCCAACTTTTTCTGAGATATTCATATCCTAAAAGTGTTCATAATATATATCTATATAAGCCTTCTGTGATGGATTAAATTAATATAATTTACCAACTTAATCTCATCTAATGTGCTTGTATAAAATAACTAAAGTTTTGATAATCCTTTTTTTTTTTATGCAAATCTAAATACTTTTTATACCCCAAATCTTTTGTAATTGTGTTCTTTTATTATTTATATATCAAAGGTATGAATGTATCCACTAATTTATTAATACTATCCTACACAAATTAAATACCGTCTACAATTTATTTTGTTATTAAATTTGAAACATATATTTAAGACATATAGAATAATTACAAACTAAATCACCATATTACTCTTATGAATAACCAGGTGGTCTTATTTATGTGAATATGCAAGATAATTATGTTTTATTATATAAGATTTAGTCTTACACGAGTCTTTTCTAATGTTTATTATAGGAAACAAACCTACATTAGGATGTCAATTATTTCATTTTTTGTGAAAAGTAAATATTTGGAATTTTAAAAGTGCTCCTTTAAAAAAAAAAAAAGTCGATTCACAAAGTTGACTAAAGAGATTTTTTTTCTTTTTGAAAATAAGTTCATCAAAATTATGCCTCTTATTTATTTAAATAAAGAATAAACGTACTCACAAATTATGGTATATATCAATTAAATTGTTTGGCTGCGATAACATTACATTGAAACACTAATATCGTTCTTTTAGACGGATAAATTCTAAGTTTTCATCAAAAAGGGAACGTTACTATACCTTAGGGTCACTGAGCGACCTATAAATATTCATAAAAATGCTTCAAACTTCGTTTTAATAATAAGAAAAAATTTTAAACCAACATTTTTTTTACTTTTTGACAGAAAATAAAATAATTGACAGCCTACATGATTAGTTTCATATTGGTTCAATAGTTTTATAAGCGGACCTACAAGATCTTTATGAGTGTAAATCAAAAATAAAAGTATATTTTGGCAAATTTGATAGAAGATATATTTGCGAACAAAGTTGACTATAAAAATTAAAGCGCTCCTTGCTCGATAATACAATTGAATTTTCAAAATATGGAGAAATAATTTATAAAAAGAGAAATAAAATCAAGCAGATTACAAACATAAACTATTAAAAAAATATTATCACAAGGATTTCGAAAATTTTCCAATCCCTAGCTAGAATGAAATACCATTTAATTAATGAAGTATAGTCCCAGGAAATAATGTACAAAATTTTAAGTGGGAATATTTTGACTAATTCCCCAAAACAATGCAAATAATTCATAAGTATAAAAAAGTAGTCACCTATTATAGTTTATAGGTTTTGATAATCTAATATCAAATATATATTTAAAAAACGTCAATATGAATATTAAAATTAAAATCTATTAAGTCTTATGGGGTTTCTTGATGGAAAATACATCATTTTGACCTCAAGCGTTTATAAACGAAATACTCTGACAAATACTTTTGGGATTCAGAATGACTGAGACGTACATCTCCTAACAAAACAACTGGAGTGGAAGCTAGATCTGCAAGGATCTTCAACATGAATTTGGAGTCTTTTTCTTTCATTCCATCAATAATATCAGTTTCTCCAACGGAAGAAAGCTTCCGATCATAGGAGCCGTATTGAATTTTCTTCCCTCTATTCACTTGAAAATTGAAATGGCGCTTACGTCCACAATATACTTCTTCCTTATTATTGGCCATGGATTCCGTTTTAAATGGTTTAATCGTAATAATAGTGAGATGGGAAGTCTGCAAGGTATAGAATGTTCAATCATAAATTGCTCTATTATTTGAAAGTAACTTTTACCAACTGTATATTGTTGGCAATTTGGCCGTTTTTATAGAAGAGGTTGCGTGTATATAGGACAATTGTAGGGAAGACCAGAGAAAGTTGTTTAAAAAAGGAATATCGAGAAAATATATAGGGTTGTCAAGCTTTGAATATTAAATAAGGAGATCTCTAAACGACTTCTAAGTTGTGTGCTGGATTGAATCAATTAATCTCATTAAATTATTATAACTCTGTTTCAACTATTTTTATAATATAAAATATAACATAATCCTATAATATTAACGGTAGTTATTATTTACTACTATAAATGTGTTCATTTAGGGAAACATGAATTTTGTGTTACATTGCAATAAAAAAAAGAGAAGTGTCGTTTGGAATGTTAGAAAAGAATGAAAAAAAGATGAGTATAAAATGAGCCAAGTCTACCCTAGATAAAAAGACAGCTCTGAATGAAGTAAAAGATGTATGTCCCTGTTGTCTCTGAAGCCCGATTCATCACTACCCTACTCCCATTCTATTCTCTTAAAGCTTCAAAACAAAGTAAGGAAATGTGCCTGTTAGGTTGAGGATATACATGGTCGTATATGTATCTTTTTCTTACGCCAGGTCTCACTTTTTATGAAACCACAGATGACGTCACTGTTTGATTTTTGTCATTTTCCCTCTTGCCCTTTGGAACTTTTAATTCCCAACACAAAGTTTACCTTGTACATTCAGTTTAATAAATACTCATATAACGGTGAGTTCATAGAGAAATTTTAGTTAGTTATGGAGTAATATTCAACGCTCCTAGTGGACAAAAAACGTATCGCTAAGATCACTACCTTGTACAATTTATTGATCACGTGGACTTTATTAAAAAGCTTTGTTGCATATAAGTAGTAATGTTCTAATTCTTGGCATAGCTGCCCAACTCCCAAGTTTCTGTCAAAAAGTCAAGTTCTCTACTACTGGATAACTACTGGAGAGTTGAGTTGCCTTGGGGAAAAAGAAGAAGGCGGAATCCCTGAGAGTGGATGTTGCTCATCTCTCGTTCCGTGCGTGTAAGGCTAAGCTATGATGTCGATGAATATGGTGGACGATGACGATCGCGAATTGGATATCGAGTCTGAGGAGGATGATGAGCTCCAAGAATATTTAGTGTCCCACGGAGGTGGATCTCACTCTTCCTCCCTTTTACAAGGCTCCAAATCCAAGAAGCGAGGAGAAAGAGGGGGCTCTCAAGTCCTGGATAAAAGAGCTCATCACAATGCATTAGAGCGTAAAAGAAGGGATCACATCAAGGACTCTTTCACGGGTCTTCGAGATGCAATACCCATCATGGCTGGAGATAAATCCTCAAGAGCCCAAATTTTGAAAAAAGCGAGTGATTACATCAGCTACATGAGGAATAAAACTCAAACTCATACCGAAGACATTGATGATCTGAAGAGGCAAAACATGCATTTAGAAGAGCAGATCCGGGCTCTGGAAAGGGCTAAAAACATGGGACATTTAGCTACGTCAGATTCAGTGCTCGCTAATGCGGGTCTCAAAACCCTTCCATCAAATAATAGTTCTTCTAATGTATCTTTTGAAGGCTCAAGTTCAACTTCTTCATCATCTGAAATTTCAGTACCTTCTGGGAGACGTGGAGTACAAAATCTTGTTGTGACTTTGCCCTCGAGTGTCAACGAAGGACCTACAACTCTAATAACCACCTCAAAAATATCTCCTCAAACTCGTCGAATTATTGTTCCTGGCCAATCTCTTCTCATTCCAAAGGATAATCTTCCCAAAGATAAAGTTAAAGTTCAATTATAGATCCAAGTCTATCTTAATTTTTGAAACAAAGTTGCAAAATGTTGTTCTTTAACGTTTTAACAGAATGATGATTTATCAATCAATAGGTGTACCACCGATAATGAGCAAGTTTATGGAAATAAACAAAGATTTTTCTGATTATATTTCTTTGTGTATTATTACTTCAATTTATTTTATTTATAAATATCTTAAGTTAGTATCTTTTCATATTTTTATTTACTCCTTGGTACAAGTTTTTTTGTTTTTTTTTTCAATAGCATATAGTTTGATACTGAAACTATTGATGATATATATGCTCAAGAACACCTGTAATATTTAGTATACTGTTCCTCAAAAACTCTCCTATTTAATAAAGTTTGGATAATTTAAATTACTGGTATTTTAAGTTTATTTTTTTTTCCTTCTTATATCTATATTCAAGAAGTCTCTTTTCTATCGGAGAAATAACAAACGTTCCAACCCTGATGTCATACAACTCGCATTGATTCAATGGTTGGATGTATTCATTTGGTTCATGAGAGTATTAATGCCAGTATGCCTTTGTTGATAAACTAAATTTGTTTGTGTTAATAACATCGTAACCTTTATCACAACGCAATAATGTATCATTCCCACCAAAAGGATAACGGGAGTTAACTCCGAATTAGTGATTTTTTCTACAAGATGTGGATACTATTTAGGTATGAAAATATGGAAGGTTTGAAATCATTTGGCCCTTTAGTTCCAGTGATATTTGCGTCAAAATAAGCAAAATCAGATATATATTCCTAATTAAAAAACAACTAAATTTGACTATACTCTCATTTCAATATGAATAACTTACACAATTTTTATTTCATTATGTTTAAAATTTGTATTAGATTAAATAAATCGTATGAATTCGAAAAATGTAAATTTGATGTATGTAAACTGAGTTACTATAGACACACTAAGGACAACAAAAATAGCCTGTAGTAATTTTAAGGAATGTTTCAGAAATAGCTGGAAGATATAAATTACATATACTGAGCTACACTTCGGTAATGGAAGTTAGTATGGGAATCCAACCGATTGGGTACATAGTCAAGTTTAAATAAGTCATGCATTAATAACAAAAGAAGTAACATTTTGATAATAACATTTGACATATTTTTAATATAATAATCCTTTAGACTTAATATTAAACTTAGAATGTGTTCATGTGCCAAATTAAAACGTTCATGTCTAAATTTAATGAACAAAATAACTTCAAAAATTCACTATAATCAAACATGTATATTTTTAATCTGATGTTGAAAAATGGATTAATTTTAAGACATTTTAAAACAGAAAACCTCTTTTTTCGAATGTAGGAAAGTGCAACCACAAGAGCCAATTTTTTTATTTAATATTGAATAACTGCCCAACAGATTGGATTCTTAGTTTGATTTTGTTTACTGCGTAAATGTAATTCCCGAAAGTTTAATTTTTATTTTTCCCCCTTAAATTATTCCAAGTAACCCATTGAGGGGTTATTTATCGGAAATTTTCATTTAACATAAATTTACATTTTGGGATGAATTTGTTTAACTTTATCTACACACGAATTGGATACAAAATTTGAGCAAATTATTGATGTTGAAGGTAAATCGTATATATATTTCGTACCATTTTTTGTAAGGAAGATATATTTGATTTTGATAACTAAAACACGCACATCTCTGGAACTAATAAACCTATCGATCTCAAATTTTCAATATTAAGTAATACTTAAGCCTTTTAATAAAATCGGAGATATGTTGGTACAATTCTTTGAAATTTTTGGACGTTATGTCGAGTGATTAACCAAAAGATAAGGTGACCAGACGTCCCCGGTAAAAGGTGTCTCCGATTTTGACACTGAACGGGGGAAATGCTCGTAGACCTTTTGTGGCATAAATATCAGTTCAGTATTTAGTTATGATTTAAAAACTTCAAGCCAAAAAATAAATCCTAACTTATAGATGGGAGAGTGAGAATACATGTTGCAAAAAATCAAAATTAAGACAAATAATTCTGGAGTATTTTTGATGAAGTGCAATAATTAATAACCATTTATTGATGTTCTCGAAACTAACCAAAAGGCCGATACTTGATAAACCAGGAGGAGACATGATACAGGGTAGGTTTAGTCATGTTACAACAGGAACAAACATGTAAAAACTGTAATTTATTATATTCAAGCATTTATTTTACTTTTTATTAGTTTGTCAGCATAAAATAAATACTTATAATTACATATATGAGATAAACAAATATAACATTTATAGAAATAGAGCATAGTTAATTTTAAAATTAAAAAAATATTTTGTTTACTATTTACTGTGATTGATAATTAAAGTATATCAGGAAATTACACACAAAAAAATTATAATAAAATATAATAGGTATATATATAATAAAAATGGGGTGTAACTTCTCTCTTCCATAGTGTTAGAATCAGAATAAATGATGTGAACTGAATATTGAAACTAATAGTTTTACGAACATGTTAATTAATTGAACAATATATTAGACTATGACATTTAATAAAAATAAAGTTAAAAACTCATGTTTTATAATAGAAATAAATCTCAAAAATAGTAACCTAAAATATTTACCTTTTGTGTCAAAAGTTTCAATATCAAAAATCTCTAAACTGTAAGAATTAGGCAAACCAGGTTTTATGTTGATTTGATAAAGAAAGGAAGACATTCAATTGTATAAAAAAAGTGTTCTTAGATAACATTACATTTTAAAGTTATTGGCATTGTAACGTGTCTTCTCCGTAACAAGTATCCTTACTCTCCCCTATTGTATATCTCAGTAGCAGGATGGTAGGTAATGTCACCCATTTGTTTGATTGCAGTATTTCTTTCCTAAAAACTGATTAAATACTTAAAAAAGTACTTTTACCATTTTTTATTTTATGTCATAATGATAACATTTAATGATTTTTCAGGGCTTCATTGAAAATATCGCGTTTTTCATTTAAGAAATCTGGTCACCTTACCCAAAGTGTAATTTGTATTTTAAGTATGTATGGCCTGAATAATAAATGTTATACAATTTGCAGTATGAATACGTTTGAGCACAAGCTTTTCCACATCATGATAATAGTTACTATGACAAATATCTTAATACATAGGAATCCTTCTTGCCAATGTCTTTGTTTATTTCCTTTCCCCTCCTCCATTGTCACAGCTGACTGTAGCTGATCTAATTAACGTATGACAGCCAGTGTTGCCAGGTGGGTTTAAGCAAAATAAGCTAGATGTACTTCTATAATCAACTAAAAATAGCTGAGAAATCAGCTAAATATTTTTTTTATAAATCTATTATGATAACTTATAATTAAAGTTGATAATATTGTAGAGAAAAACGCGTGCAAGGAGAAGGGGAAAAAATACATATGGTGTCATTGTTTAAAATACTGATGTGATTATCATCTGCCTGCTTTATTATGATTTTTGAGGGTATAACGAAAGTATTTATTAGCAAAATGTTTAATGAAGATATACTACGTTTAGTTGATTTAGACGTTTTTATCCGTTACAGTAGACTTTATAACGTCACATTGCATGAAATTGTAATTTATTATGAACCTTATTCTCAGAATAATAGCTAATGAAACGACAAAGTAGAGTATTTCGAAATATATTTGAAGTTCCAAGTTTAAAAAAGAAGGCTTTAATTAAATATAATCTACATAATAAAAAATATACCATCATACATTTATGTTAAATATACAAAATTAAACAATTGGAATCATATAACTAATAACACTAAATTATATATACAGAATATTGAAATAATAGATTGATCCAAATAATATTTTATTGTTCTGACACCGGAATCCAGTTAAAGATGTCATAACTTTAGGTTGCAAAACACAAGCGAGACGTGGAGTTTAATCAAAAAGATAATCACCCCTCTTCTTCATGTGGAAGTTGCTATATACAATTGTGCACAGGATAGATATATCTCTACCGATGAGATCGAACCAATTTATTAATAATAAAGTAAATATCAAAATCATAAAATTACGCAATAAATATACTAAAAAAAAATGTTAGAAATAAATCCATCTTAAAGATTTAGAGCAAAAGCTATTTATGTAGTAATGTCCGGCGATATTACTCCTTATTAAGAGCATCAAAAAAGATATTTTCCCCGTTATTTATTCTTATATAACAACATACTATTATCATGAAGGATATACACAATTGCTAATTATAATGCTACACCCAATGTAACTACCCCTGTTGTTGTGACCATTTAAGCAAGTTGTTTTTGCCTTTTATGAGTTTTCTGACCACCATTTGTCGGAGCCTATCAGCCATAGCTAAGCCTTAAGTGATAAAAAAAGTAATATTTATTGATTATGTAATATTGGAAAACCTAATTATCATACCCAAGTCTTTAAGTGAAGAAACTAGTCTCAGACAAACTAGTTGCGAACCATCCAAAGCTACTACTCCCGTTCTTGTAACCATTTAAGCACTTTTTTTTGCCATTGAATGAGTTGTGTATGATAATTCTTGATAATTTTGGCTAAAATAGAATCATATTTTAGGGTTAGATTTAAAAAAAATTGAATACTGACTGTTAGATAGTACAAAACTCAGAGTTCCATTTCGAAATTAGTAAATATTAAATACATTTTACTGATAACTTGATCGTCATTTTGTGTAGATTAGTCAAAATATTTTTATATGTATTTCTATAAATGACATCAGTACCAACATCCTCCATTAATTTAAAGATGGTTCCTCGGGAAGGGATAGGTTTACCCGTGTATTCCTCCATAATTTTTTTGAACGTAGATGATTAGCAATGGATAAGGTTATATAAAGATGCAATAAACATCTTTGTGAGATCAGAGTTACAGTCTGACTTGATGTATTCATCATTAACTTATTTTTTTAGATGAATATCCATGCTCTTGATATGAAATGAGGATAATGAGTGACGTAGAATTCTAGACAGGGGACTAAAGGCACATTTATATCGTAAAATCCGATAAGCCATCTGTTCCTCATCCGATAAGTATTTTCCAAATTCCTGGGCCTCCATTTCATAAATCCAGACAGAAGGCGACGTCATTTTAGGCATTTTATTCAGTTCTCTATCGATTATCACCATCTAACATTATATTAATATTGAATAATAAAGGCGGGAATGATAACGTTCTTGATTGATAGAAGAAGATGTATATTATTTAATCAATGATGCCAGAAGTATTTCTTCTTATTTGGCTGAGTACCCTTTCAACTTCAGCATTGGAATTAGACAAACTCAATAATGTTCAGGAAACAGAATTAGGCTCAGCAAAAAGATCTAGATTACTAGATTAGACGACCAAAATTTTACTGTGTCTTTTGTTTCTAACAATTTGATAAGGGTTATATTAGACCATTGAATTTCTATTTTTGTTATGTCCTCTGAAGGTATATCCAATGATTTTAATAAGGGTACTATGGACAAAGTGTTCTTATCTCGGTCTTCCGACACGTGATGGGTCATAATAGAAAGGAAATTTTATGCTTCATATCTTAAGTACAATTTAGAAACAAGCTATTCTTCCAGATTACAGGTGAAAGGGCTACACGATGCTGATTGGTAGGACGTATAACTATTTACCAAATTTTCAACCGAAAGAGTCAAGTCTTCAAGGTATTTGGTAGGATCACTATCATTGAACACAAAAATCTTGTTTACTCTTTCGACATGATTCGTACAGATTTCAAAAATAACAAATAACCATGATTATATTCATCACAGTATAAAGAGTGGAACATTCTCCGATATTTAACACCTTTCGGTTGATTTGGTATAACTAAAATTAGTTTTTTGCTCCATCTATTGATTACAAACTCTTTGTACAGCAGAAGCTATAGATAAACATCTTGTCTGGCTTGCTTGCACAATT
Source organism: Lepeophtheirus salmonis (assembly GCF_016086655.4). Classification (NCBI taxonomy): domain Eukaryota; kingdom Metazoa; phylum Arthropoda; class Copepoda; order Siphonostomatoida; family Caligidae; genus Lepeophtheirus; species Lepeophtheirus salmonis. The sequence continues at coordinate 25,826,760 of NC_052137.2, read as the reverse complement.
TTCAGAGATTCATGTCCGTCATTTATTAGTTTAAATAAATTAACATTTAATCCTCCTGCCATGAGGAAGATGTTGCAAACCAGTTAAAGGTTTCACTAACCAGGAATTCTAGATTCCTTGGCATTGTATCAGAACGGACGTGTGAAACAGCCAACTGTGCTAAATGACATACACAGAGGATGTACATTAATGCAGAAATGTCTTCTTTTTGTTATCTGTAGACCGAAAATCAGAAAAAATTGGCTAAATTATTGCAAAAATCAGCTAGTATTTCCAGCCATCAGCTAGATAATATTTTTTTACAGCTAGACTAGTAAAAAATCTGCATTATCTAGCTGAAAATCAGCTAGGATGGTAACACTAATGACAGCTAAGCTGATCTCCTCCAAAATATTCTTCAAATTGTCAGGGTTACCATCTAGATGTTCGTTTTGTTTTTGTTAATATGCAAGTGCTCTTTGCTCTTAGATAAGTTATAATTTTTATTATAGAGTTAATAATTAAATTAAGATTATTATCTAAAGCTGAAAGTTTTACTCAACCCACAAATTTGAATACAAAGCTTATTATTGACTCAAATATCTTAGTGAAATATGGACTGTTTGTATAATTTCAAGGGCATCTGCAGGGGTTGGGCTGGAGGTGCTTGACGCTCCCCACCCTAAAAAAATAGAGAATTTTTGTGGTTACCACCCAAAAATTAAATTATGGCTTTATTGAAAAAATTTCAACGGCAAAAACGGGTGAAATAGTTGATTTTTTTTTGAAGTTTTCTTTCCTAAAAAATAAGGTCTAAAATTCAGGCTCTACCCAAGATTAATGGGAATATATTAACCTTGGCTTAACACAAAGAATATTACTCTAATTTTTTGGGTTTTTGTTATTTCTAAAAAAATTGGGTACCTGATATGAAGCCAAAAAATATATTGGTATTTTCTGAGCGATCAGGAAAAAAATTGCTATCCAATCAAAAATTACGATCAGAAATTGAGTGCAATATATAGAGATATAACGATCAGGTTCATTTATAATCAGCGATCCAATCAATTGAATTGCGATCATATTCAAATATACATCCAATTTTTTTAAATCTATAACTAAACAACCAATATATACATTTTAACATTAGCTATTGATTTATACACCTTTTTGAAATGTATTTATTTACAACATTTTATTATAATTATAAAATATGTATTAAAAAAAGCTAAAATATAATCCGCCGGCGAATAATAAAATATCTACATAAAATAATTCTCTTCTAGCTTTATTTGACATAAACAGGAGCTGCTTTTCAAAGCTGTTGTCTCTCAGCCTCTTCTAGTCCTCCTCAAGAGCTGTTTAGCCTTGGAGAACAAATGCTCACTACTGGCACTACTGGGAAGGACGAGATTGTATCTTTGAAATTACTTTTTTGGTCCTCTGATAGGTTATGATCATTTCCAGACCTTCAAAGTCATCTGCCAGGTATTTCTCCACTTCCTGCGGGACGTTTGGGGAAGAAATTACTCTTCAGTATTTGCAGTCCCAAAAATCCCTATTTTTAAATATCGGCCCAAATCAGTTCCCAGGACATATATAAGGATTAAGCCAAGTGAAGTCCGAAGTTATAAAGGTCGAGACGAAAATCAAGACCAAGACCACTATTTTTAGTTCAAGACTGAGACAAGACCAAAACTATAAAAAAGCAGTGTCGAGAACCACAGCACATGCTATTTAGTTTTGTACTAATTGTTCGAATCTCATTTTTTTTTTTTTTTTTGCTATTTCATTTGCAACATAGCGACATAAAGATCAGTACCGATTCCGATACTGCGATATATTATCGTCATATCGCAATTGATTGCCAATCAGAAAAAACTCCGATCAACAAGCCTGGTATTTTCTCCTTTTCTTGATTTTTGTTGAAGATTTTTTTATGTTAATGCACTACATATAAATCTTTAAATTTTACCCTCACTGTAATTTAGCAAATATTCAAATACTTCTTCCTGATTAGGGTGATAATTCGACCAAAAGAGTATATTTGTGGCATCCCCAGGCCAGATTTTTGTTCCCCCAGCTAAAAATTCCTTCCTACGGGCCTGATATAAGTGTTTTAATGATCGTGGATGAGTTTAAATGTAATAAACAAGTTTGATGAAAACCGTGTGTTAACTTTTGTTGTAATCCTGGTGACTAACAGACTAAATAGAATGGGCACTCCTTAGACTGTATAAAATCAAATTAAGTTATGTATTTTAATTTGTTCCAAAGTTATGGTTAATTATAGATACTTTACGGTTTTTGGTACGTTGAGCTCTCAAAATTTAATGCCCTCTTATTGTGACCATATATAGAATATTCGTACCAAGTTTGATTAAAATCGATCCGTAACCTTTGCCTTAATCCTGGCAACTAACAAACAAACAATGAGGTGCAACAACATAACTTCTGATCAACTTCGTTGGTGGAGGTAATTATATTTATAATTCCCAGAAGATCAGGGTATCACAAACAAGTAAATCTTGGTGACGTTGTAAGCAGACCTTATTGATATTGTTTATAATAATATATTTTCCAGAGAATAAATCAATATATTAATTAGATTTCTTTATAGATTTAAAAAATTATTCCCGAACTTCCCTAAGAAGTTTCAACAGTTTTTTTCCTAAAGCTTATAAATTATAGCGCAACAAATCATGGAAGGATTAGGATGAGGAAAAATACATCCATTTGTAGGCTTAAGTTATCCTTAATTAATTATTGTTGATATCTTGAAAATAAATGTTTTATATGTATATATACGAGTGTATAAGTGTTAGATTTCACCGATATTAAATTTCATTTTCTATATTACGTATATGATTTTGAAATCTTTGCATCAACATCGAATTATGTTATAAAGCTACATAAATATATATAATTACATTTTTTAATTCTACAATACAACACACCCGGTGGAAACTTGAAATTTAAATGATTCAAAATTCTCGGGATTTTAAGTAACTGGCTTCAAAAGTTCCGAATATGTATTGTTTCTATGAAATATTAACTATATAAAAATGTAAATTTGTTTAATTAATGAAAAAAATGATATCAGAGCAGAAAACAAGGCTACAGGTCATAGCATTAATCCGTGTGGATCACACTCAAACTGAAATTTCATAGTTTATTTCAGTCTCCAGGAAGATTCTCCACATCGAGAAAAAGAAGTTATGATGTGTTAGGTACATTGAAATGAAGGATGGTTTTCGTAGAAAACCTATTATTTAGGCTAATATCTTCAAATACTGCACAAAGGGAAACTCAAACCAAGTCCATGCTTAGGATATTTGATTCTCCCACACTGCAGTTAATAAAATAGTTGCAAAACCTAATTGTAAGTTCTTGGTAATGTTGGAGAAGCCTAATACCCTTTTTTATGATTTTGGAGGGAAAAATGAATTACTGCTATAAAAAGGAAAACATTTAAAATAGAATAAATGAAAGGAAAATATTATAATTCTATTTCAATTTATAAATATTTATTTTATTATGCATTGCTAATCAATTGACAACAAAGATAGGTAAGAATACTTCTTATAGAGGGAGATGCTAACACCACGACAACCTATTAAATAATGAACAAAAAGGAGGAAAGAGCACATTAGAGCAATTAAAAATGGAAAACTGGTTGATATCAGTTTTCGTTTTTTAATTGCTCTACTTAGTTTTTCTTTACACACAACCCTCTTTAAGTATGAAACAGCCCCGTTTCCAACGTTGCAAATGACTTTTAAATTATCTTAAATTAGTTCAAGCTGTAAAAATGGTCCTGTTTTTATAGGAAAAAAAAGAACATTTGATGGAAACCCAGGTTAGGATACATTAAAGCTTTGAACCAAGTAGTGAAACGCGACCGTTTGCCTGAGAAAATAGATGTCGTTTATCCTATGAATTCATTCATTTATTTATACTCAAGACGGTAACACGTGTTTTTGTTTATCAATATCTTATATTATATCATATTCTAGTCTTAAAAAAGTTTATATTTAGTTAATTATATTATTAGAATTATGACTATCATTAAAAAAATAGGTAGACCGGTTGTGAATTTAATTAAATCGGAACTTTATATAAGTGGCAGCATCTATCATGATGATCTGTTGTTACGGGCCTCTACTCCCAAAACGAGCTAGCTGAAACTCATGTGTCTTGGTTACCAAGCCAGACAATGGAATGATAAGTTATGTTGTAGACAATGTGAGCTTCACAATTTGATCTTAATAAAGGGGGCTTTCTTGCCCATTATAAACCATCAATCAGATTGTCATCTTAGAGTCTGAGTGACTTAAAATAATGGTCAAATTTAAGAGAATCTGGGAGTTATATCCATATTTTGAAATTAATACTGATGCTTAAATGTCTGAGTTTGGCATCTTTTTTTTGGGATGGGAGGTTCGAGCAAGGAGAATGGTCTCTAGAGGAGATAAGATTACACATCATTATACCTGAAGGTATAAATTTTGATCCGAATATTTGCAAATTTGTCAATACCGTCTTTGAAGATTACAATTGTATACCTACGGAAATGAAATCAGGAAGGTACCGTCTCAGCATCACTATGGCAGGGTGAGTAATATGCAGTTTAAAATATCATTTATATTATATAGACCCTTTTCCTTTGTATCTTCTTAGATAAATGAACTTTGACCTCCGCGTTTCCTTGAAGTGACCTACTCGCTCCCATAATCTGGCAATAAATTTTCTGGATCTTTGCTTTTGGTGCCAAGTTTTCCCATGAATTTGATAAATGGTTGTAAACGAAGATCCCCTTACGGCTATATATGTTATAAAGAATTTTCCAGGGAAATTTTGCTTAAATGCACTCTTATAACCGAAGCTGGCGAGACATAGATAGACTAATAGATACATTAAATAGCCATGAACGAAATATATAATTTAATAAAAACTGAATGAACACACCATTAATAGCAAACCACCACTTAAGAAATAAATTGAAATTGTCAATTGCCGATATATTGTTTCAATTACTTTATATTATTATTGCAGACTTAATAGTTTCACAGGTTCATGAGGGTGTACGGTAACTTTGTATAAAACATATTCCTATAAGGACAATTCATAAAAAATATTTCTGTATAAAGACATTTCTTATAAAAAAAATTTTGTATAAAACCATTTCGTATAAATTTATTACGAAACTTTCAATAGACTTTATGAATTGCCATTTTGTACACCGAATGCTCGAGATTTTTTCGGGTACCACAGATACTTAAGCTACTACTAAGAGCATCACACAACTTCCCAATTGTACCCCGAATGTTGCGAGTATTTTGGGTACCACTGTGTCCCAAAACGGGATGTAACCTACAGTCAAAATTTGAAAAACAATTCAGAGCGCCTCACAACGCTCCCGATTGTACTCCGAATGTTTGGTGGTGTTTTTCGTGTACTACCAGGTTCCAAAACGGGATGCAACTTACCGTACATACTTGAAAAACAATTAAGACTTCCTCGCACCCCCCCAATTGTACCACGAAATGTTTGTGTGTGTTTTTGGGTTCTTATTGGCTTCAAATTGTAATCTGCTATATGTTCGGGGTAAAATGGTGGTGGGGGGAGTAAAGGGCTCTTAGTAGTTTCTTCAAGTGTCAACGGTGGGTTGCATCCCGATTTGGGAACCGGCAGTATCTGAAAACATCACTAACATTCAGGGTACAATTGGGGGATGGTGGGAGGCTCTTAGTAGTTTATTTGAGTATCGGCGGTGGGTTGCATCCCGTTTTGGACCCAGCGGTATCCAAAAACATCCCCAACATTCGGAGTACAATTGGGAAGTTGTAAAGGGATCTTAGTAGCTACTTTCTATCGACGGTACCCAAAAACACCCCCAACATTCGGGGTATAAAATGACAATTCATAAAGTCTATGCCCCGTTTCCTCATGAATTTATGCGATATGTTTTTATACGAATATTTTTATACGAAGTTATCTATTACCCTTCATGAGAAGATCTTCTCTGAAGGCGATACATGTGTGAAGTGAGTATCTTCTCATAAATGAATCTAAAACTAAAGAGCAAATAAAAGTTTTGCTGCAAAAAAGTTGAAAAGAAGGAACACAAATTCAAGTTTAATATATAAACTTTATTTATTTTCATTTATTATGGAATATATATTCTTAATCTGAGGTATACTCAAAAGGTTTAATATATTCCGAATTCAATAACTGTAGTTTTGTCTTGAAGGTTCAATCAATATCTGTCACATGTAGTCCCAGGGTGCATTTCCTCTTTTCCGCCTAAAGAAACGAGCATTCCCTTTACAGACAAGTATTAAGCTGTCCCAACTTCCGATTTAGCCTCATTACTTTCCATCAATTTATCTACCTCTGGAGAGACACCAACAAATTATTGTATGAAGGATTTAAAGATGGAGTCTTGAATTTTGAAACCTTGTTTGAAAAAACAACAACTCATTTGATTCTCCTCAAGGACCTTCTCGTGAATTTTATAATTGAACTACTCCAAAATATGGAGAACTTGTAGATCTATGTTCCAGTAGGTATCCTCCGACAGTGAGAAGCAAAGCCATACAGTACTTGTAGGGGTCAATTGCCTATCAGAGTGATTCCTTAAAATTACTTACTCTTGATATGGTCTTAAAGTTCATCCTCTCTCCTGAAGGACAAGTTGCAGAGCTGTCAAAGTCGACCATTCTCGGAAGACTCCCATACACTCATCTTATCACCTCCCATAATTTATTACTAAAACAACTAAACTATAGTTAATAGTTATTTATTAATACTAGAATTAGAGTATATTCACTATTCAGTATTTTACTTTCTACACTTGTGACTCAAATGTAGCTATTTTTATTAATACACGGAGACATCCTGGTTTATAGGACGAGTTGTTATTATAGAAATAATAGCCAAATAATGTCCCTGGTAGATATAAAAATTAAATTCCGACCAAGACATTTTTCATCTGTTTATTGTTTTTGTGGTCGTTTCGCTATTTGGGTTGAAGTTTTATTCTACCCCATTTGTAGCGGGTGCGCTTGAACCTTCACTCATAGGTTTCTAGTATTATATGAATTGAAGAACCAAAGTAGTTGTTGCGTATTTTTTCTTTCATTTTTTGTTTATTATTTAATAGGTCACTGTGGTGTTAACTTCACCTTCTACAGTAAGTTTGGTCACTTATCTTTGGTGTAAAGTGTTTTAATTCATTTTTTATTTTTTTTGTAATTCATTTTGTCCCCAGAAAATATAATTAGGCATCTGATATAAACAAGACTCTTAATTTAGTAATACTCTTATAAAAATCCCATCTTTAGAATGAGTTAAGATACCCAAGAGTTTTAACTATAGTTTAGAACCATTATTTGGTTTAAGAGACTTATATTGGTCCTGATATCGCTTTTAATATAAAATAAATTATATTTTTATTAATTTAATGTGATAAAAAAATAATAAGCAGATTCTGTTGATAGAAACATAGAAATAAAATAAATACGGTGATGATTCCTTGACGTTGCGACAGCAGACGAGAGAGAAAAGATAGATGACCAAAACAATCGAAAAAATAGTAATTCCCGCTAAAAGCTCCAACAATTTTATAGTTTTAATTAGCTGTTGTAAAAAATATCGGGTTTAAAGAAAAATAATTAGGCCTTTCAATCTATTAGTGATCATGTCTTTGATTCATCTTCTGAATCAAACCATATATCATCACTACTTAAATATTATGCAAGCATAAAATTATATCATTCAGGAAAACGTGAAAGTAAGAGAATTCAAGGGAACAAAGTTCGGAGTATACCCATGAACCTTATTCAATTTAAGAATAAATCATTATTGATTCTTGAATTGAATTATAGTCAGAATAATCTCCCTAATCTATCATTAATATTTTGGAAGGCTAAATAAAATTAATTAAAAATTGGAATAAAATAGTTATATACTTTATAACATAATCTGTTCAAATATACTTTATTAACATTAATTGACGTCTCTAAATTCATATAATTATGGGAATAAATAGTAGACATTAACTAATTTTACTGTACTAATATCATATTTTATTAAAAGTGTAGCTATACATTTATAATTATAGCTATATAGAATATTGTAAAATAAAAATATTTGGAGCACCATCTATGTTTTAACATACCTCACGTCGTTACCTTTATTCTATCACGCAACCCTTCCTACAAAAAGAAACAGAATGAAAGCCAAAAATCATGTGATAGTAAGACAAATAAGTGAATCCCAGCAAGTGCTATTTATCTCTTAAATACTCCGAGACAGTCATTAGTCCTATTAATATTAAAATCCTACATAGTATTTTGTTAAATACTGTATTTAATATTGCTTCCTAATATTTCATTAAAAGGCTAGCCATTAAATTAAGCTCCACTTTCCTAGCTATACATTTGTATTTCTACTTGATACCCAAAATTTATTCATAAAAATAATAAGATGGTTAATTTATGTATTAGACAGTACCAAAATGACAAAACTTGGGAATTTGATATCGCCGGATATTTTTATTTTGCATTTTATTCCTCTTAACAAAAAAATAAACCTCAAACGTCCAAAAAAATGGTCCTTCATGGCCGTGTTTTGATTTGAAAATCTGTAAAATGTCGAAAAAGGAAATTTTGATGTTGCTTCATTAAGACTATTGATTTGAGTTTAGTTGGATAGTTTTCATTTTTATTAAGTATTATAGATAAAACATTTCTTTTTCAACAATATTTTGACAATTATTCTCTAACTTGCCTCATTGTATGAGTATTTTAGTTCCAAAAATGCTGTCAATTAATAAATATTATCTTTTGGTACCACGCATTACGCAGATGTATTTTAAGGTTTCTCTTCATTTTTATTATTCAAATTTCATTTTTTAATATCAAGTGTCTAATATATTATTATTGAATATACTATCGTTGTTCATTTATGCCAAACCAGATACCCTATTTTACTAATTTATAATTTTGTACTACGAAAAGTATCGATTAAATTCTTAAAAATACAACCTTTTACTTATTATTCCTTAATTGTTATTGTTGATTTTTTATTTATTTAAGCAGTATATATATATATAACCCTTACGACCAGGGATCCACAAAAATTTTTATTTTTATCCTTTTGGAAACGAAGCATTACTTATTATTTATTTCAACCAGCGGCGATAAACAAAGCCCATAAATAACCTTATCTTAAATTGACAACGATATAGAGTGTTTTCCGAGAAGCTATTTCTTTAAAATTAAAATTCATACTTTCAGCTATCGAATACAATATTTTTAAACTTTTTGAATCTATTCGTCTTGAAGTTATGAGCTTCTTAATAAAAAGCACATATTTCTCACTTTAAACAAAGATAACTCGAGTTAAAAATATGATGCAGACATTTGAAAAATGTTTTTAGAATTTTTTAAAACTCGGCTTTAAAATATATTAATATAATTTATCTTTATCTTCAACACTGAGGGCTTAAAACAGCTTTGAACCAGAAAAATAGCATAGAAAAAATATATGGCCTTTTTATTTTAAGGACACGAGGCTATGAGAGAAAAAATAAGCCCATATTTGGAATCAGGGGATCAAACTGTACTAAGGTGAGCATATGCTGTTCTTGTGCATTAAAAAAGTTTGATTTTATGGATAGTGTTACCTATGAGTAAAACACTAATTAATATATCAGACTTGTCGCCATTTTCTATTTATTAATTATACGTCTAGCTAAAGGGGACTTAATACTATAAATAACATCACCCCTCAATCAATTGAGTCGGGGGCGAAGTTGATTAATGTGCCTTGTCTTAAATTAGTCCCGGATTCTCACGGTCCAGATTGGTTCGCGAATCTTGCTCACTAAGGTGCCTGGGACCCATTTGTCCTCACGTTTATGGTAACTTTTAAACCAGACCTTGATTTCTTTGGTATAGCCTCTATCATTTACAATTGGGGAATTTGATGTAGGTTTCAGTAGAGGTGGTGCATGGTAGGCAATGAAACCATCTTGGTTGGGTTTGTATTGAACGATTTCAAAGAAGTTCGGCCGGAGTTCGCCCACCATTGAGTCGTGTAGAGGGATATGAGAAAAGTAGTTCATCCAGGAAGTTATTGAGGTTCCTTATTACCATGTAATTCACAATTCTAACTGCTCTTTCTGTCTGACCATTCAATTCAGAGTGATGTGGAAGCAAAAAGCGAGGGCTTTACTCCCCATTCGCTAAACTTTGATTTGAACCATGAATCACTGAACTGAGGTACATTATCTGTGTGGACAATTCGAGGAAATCCAAACCTTGTTAACCACGAGAATAATTGCTTGAGTGTCGCTTCAGTTGAAGTACTTGACATAATCGTGGCATCAATCCATTTGGATCCGGAGTCCATCAGCACCATAACATCTTTCTGTTTAGTTTGGCATAAACAGCATGAATACGCTCTCAAGCAATGGCAGGAGTAAAGGGAACGGATTGTGACCAAGGGGAGGATGTGTCTACCTGAAAAGTTTTGCAGGCTGCGATTTAGTTGCTGATGTCTTCATCGATACTGGGCAACCACAATTTCTGCTGCACTATGGCCTTCATTTTCACAATGCCACGGTGCGTCAGGTGCAGTTCCTCCAAAAAATTATGCCGCAGAGACTTGGCGACTACCAGCCGAATACCCCACCACAGCAACTCATTCTTGATAAAGAAACAATTTCTCTTCCTGAGGTAGGCTCTTGACTCGACTTTGGACCAATTCCCAGACTTTGTCGTCATCATACACCTTCAAAATGCCATCCTCACAAGAGCCTGAGGCCGTTAAGAGGTGACCCATCACCATGTCAACTTCGTCCTAGATAGGTGGAGGCTCATTAAATGGCCCACGAGAGAACGCATCAGCGTTAGAGATCTCCAATCCTTTAACGTGTTTGATTTTGAAGTTTAACATAGATAACTTGACAGCAAAGCGAGCTAGTCTTGCTGTGACAACTTGCGGGAGTTCCCTGTTCGGACTCAAGATGTACTCCCAGGGCTTGTGGTCAGTTATGATGGTAAAAGGACGACCTAGTAGATATCTCTCGAACTTTGAATGGCTAAATATGATTGTGGTTGCTTTTCGATCGATCTGAGAATAATTTTTCTCAGCTTGAGACAGCTTACGGGATGCAAATACGACAGGACGTTCTTTATCTTCTTCCAATTGGGACAGTACCGCACCAAGTCTAAGGGGTGATGCATCCCTAGTTAAAGTTAGCTGACAAGACGGGACGTAATGCGTAGAGGGCTTCTGACACGGCTTTCTTGATGGAAATAGAACCCTGCTCAACCAGGGGGACCACATACATTCTACACTACTTTTGGTGAGCTCATATAACGGAGTCGCAGTAGAAGATAGGTCTTTCAAGAAGTGGCTATAAAATTGAACTAGACCCAAAAACGGTCTGACTTCAACAGCAGAGGTTGGGACAGGAAAATCAATAAACAGACGAATGAGCTTAGGGTCTAGTGAGCGCCCTTGTTCCAAGACTTTGAATCCAAGTTAATTCAATTCAGGCCTTCTAAAAACATATGTGTTCCTATTAAGCTGTGCACCAACAGCACGGTTACGCTCATACACTTTACGTAGTTTTGATAAATGCTCGGATGGAGTCTTATAATAAACAAGAAGATCATCGATATATTGTTAATAATTAGTAAGAAGGTCTGTGTGAAATCTGCACAGACATGGACCTTTCCAAAAATAATAATAATATATATATATACTCCTGAGGATGCTCCTGTTCAATTTTACATGTGAAAAGAATATTTATAAAATATATACTGTAAGTTTTTAAGGGACAAACATTTTTACTGAATTATGTTTACATAATTTGCAATATGAACTGTACTATAGTGTTTGTTTATTATGTAGTAGCTTCCCTTCAAATTGAAAATATGTTTTGTTGTTGCAGTTCCTTGTTGTCGTATTTTTAGTATTGGTAGTCTTCAAATACATATTAATTACTACCGAAGTAGATAAGCACAACACGATTTAAACCACAATGAACATGAAAAGTATTTTTTATCTCAAGAATGTATAAGATAATTAACTCGTGATGTAATCTTATTGAATTTTATGACCTTCAGTAATTAATTTATCATGTTACTACATCCTATGGAATCAGATTTCATCTCTAATTCAGACGATTAACAAAAAAATGAAGTAATAATTATTTTTAAAGCTATTCAGAAATTGCATTTATTCAAACTTTAATATAGCTAGTTCAAGACTTAGTAAGTAATCTAAATATTTTTTGTAAATGTTTTATAGTGCAAATACTGTATCAATTTGAGCTCTGTACCACGAGATATTACAAATTTATCGTCGATTATGTACTTTTCACGGCGTGTGTTTACTTTGAGTTTGATCTTTGAACCTACTATCTCTCTAAATTCAATTTTCTCTTACTGTGACTAAATATAGTCTTTGAATTAATTTAGATAAAATTCTATCTGTAACTTCTGTCCTAATCCCTGTGATTAACAGAGAGACAAACAAACAGACACCAAAACATAATCTCCTTTCAACTTTGTTAGCAGAGATAAAAATATGTAAAATAAATGAACAATATTTGATGGACATATATAGTGCATCAACATAAAAACAATCATGAACCAAAATAAAACATAGGAGAAAATCTCAATTTAGGTTTTTTTACTTCAGTCCAATTTTTCATAGACATATTTGAGTCAGTTAAAGACATCATATTCAAATTTGTGGGTATATTAAGATACACAATAATATTGACTTTAGTTTATAGTCCTAATTTGGTTTGTGAAAGTTAATTTGTCTCCGATATGGATTCTTTTTAATCAAATCTATTAATTTATCATTCAATTTTGGCTTCTTCCAGTGCAATTTGTTGAGCCTCCAAAGTGTATTTAGTATAATTTGATAAGAGAAATGGACGATATTTCGCCAAAAAATACAAATGTAATCAACACTCAATTTTCAGAAACATAATTCAAGGTTGCTTTTGTGTTGACAGGCCACCTATATTAAGGAACAATGCATGCAATGGATTATATATAAGTTTATATTATATTTAGAATGAATAAAGATTTATTGTAACACGATCTGTGAGGGTACTCATCCAAAAGCTTGTCAATATACGGAATATCAAATTGATTAAAATTATCTGGAGAAAAAAAAGTAAATCCCATTTTTAACAAAGGATACATTTGAAGAGATAATTCACGGGGAAAAGTCAAATATGATGGAGTTTAACTTATATATGGTGATTTTTACAATATTTATTGATGTAAAAAACTGTTCCTACTTACCGTTTATTTTAGATTATTTTCAAGTACGTAATTTAAGTCATCTTCTATATTAATAAAGAAAAAGTTGGTTTGTCGGTATGAAAACGAGTCAGAGAGTGTACGGTAAAGTGCATATTGTACTCTTTGCTGTATATCATAAACATATTTTGATCTTAGAAATAACAAAATAGTCGTATTAATGCATTATTGTTGGCGTGGGCATATAGCATGAAATGTGTCTACAGGGTGCACTGTTTATAGTGATCCTTGATGTAAATCATATGAATAGGAATAATAATGTAGTCACATTAGTGAAATATTGCAGGTGTATGTGTGTAGAACAAGAATACTGCTTCAGTTTTTTTTGTTATTCGTTTTTTATAATATTTGTATATAACAATGCATGTGAATTTGCAGTGTATGTTAAGATTTGAATTACCTGAAAACGCTCGTATGCTAAATAATATTTTTTTTTTTTGAACTATCTAAAGACTAAAGTAATTATCATTCATCCCAATATATATATATATATTCTCAAATTCATTTTATTATTCTTTAATTATTGGAAAGAAAACACATAAGTATTCTGTTGTTACATGTGAATGTCATAAAAAATTTGGAGTATACTCAGGATTTATATTATTAAAGCAAAGTTTGTCTTTTAGCTAACACCTAATTAATCCAGGCAATGTTGGCTAGTACACCTAGATATTTATAAACTAATACCCGGCATTGTCTTGAGTTGTATGGCGTCGCCAAAGAGACAAAATTTGCTTTAATATTATAGTAGAAGATACCGAGTGGTCCATTAAAATCTAAACACATTGAATTTAAACTTCAACAAGATATAATTGATTAATTAATACTAGAATTTCAACAAAATTAATACTATAAATATATTTGTGTGAATGAGCTCTCTTAATCATTTATTTAGCCGACCTCAACAGCAATGATGGCTTCCTGTTTGCGACAAAAGGCCAGTAACCTGCTGCAGATGTCATGTTGTCCCAGTGCTGGATGACAGCGGCTTTGAGGGACCCAGACCCAGTCACTGCAGGCCTTCCCTTCTACATGCACCACGATGTTGTCGTCGAGGGGGGTTGGCATCAGGGCTCTAAGGGGTAAACATTGTCCAAAAAAATGTGTTAAAAAAACTTAAAAGATACATTCAAAAGAGTCTTACAACAAAGAAGATCTGTTTCTTCCATTGTTGTTGTCAAAAGGGGCCTCTCCACCATCAATAGGCTTTTTCATCCCTTCTTTTGATAAATTTCTGGACAGTCTGGTGTGAAATCTCAAAAAAAATCATCATGTGCCCTCATGTACTTGTGTGGATTTGCCTAGGCTGTATTCTTTGGCTCTCTTGGGTCCATTTTGGCTTTTTTGATAGACACCATCTTCATCTCCAACGCTTTGGTACTTGCTGATCCTGGAGACGTCCAACTGCATATTATCACACCCCTTATTTAGCACTGAAAGCGAAACATTGAGAAAGTTTATTACTTCTATTACTATGGTAAACTTAGATTGCCAACACAAATTAATGACAACTGGTCTTTATACATATCTTCTACAGTTTAGCAAAGGAGCATTGAACATTATCTGTCATTTGGCTGTCTATTGAGCTCCCAGATACTTATAAGTACTTGATTTCAAAAATATAATCGGTATATTAAATGATATACCTAAACATAATGTAAAGATGCACTGTCTAAGAATAGTAATAATTTATGACAAAAAAATTTAATTATACCAATAGCCAGATAGTATTACTGGAAATTTCTATTACAAGCATCTTTTGTAATTCAAGCACTTCTATTTAGATATTATAACACTAAACAAAAATTAATTATATTAACTAACTGTTTAATACTATTAAATGCATTAAATAGTTGTTTACTCTTGCAAAAATAATCAAATTATCCCCCAAAACTTCAATGCATACTTAGTATCAAAATCTCAATGTTTAATGAGTTCGAAACGGATACAAAAGAGATAATAAAATTAGTATAAGAAGAAAAACAAATAAAAACAACACAACAACGATTCGAATGTAAGAAGTGTTGATCACTTCTGTGTTATCAATTATTATTAGACTAGATGGATTATTTATATCGGAAAATACTCATGGATTGACGAAGAAACATAATGTTTTAATTTTTTTTTTAAATTGTGGTATCCTGGTTCTTGAATTTTGTAAATAATAAATATTATGGAATTTAAGTATTTCTTTTTTATAGTTTAAGCTATCCATAATATACTCTCAATTATCATGTTCTTCATTTCTATTATGATCACTCATAGTGTTTTTTAGAGCCTGCAGATTCCTTCTTTTTAAAATTATGCAACCCCATCCAACCTGCAATAAATAACTTAAATAGTAAGTGATAAACAAGGTAATTTGAATGTAGCTGGATGTTGTATAATTGTGAAATAAACAGCCCAGGCTATGGGCTAAAAGTCAAATCCTGCATTATAAGAATATGTATGATACTACTGTATTTATGGCGAATAAAAAGAAACAAACAACAACTATGAACCTACAAGATTGTAGTTCTAGTAAAGTTTTATCATTCAAAATATTTTGGTTCTTCGTTCGTAACAACTTTAGACCGAGTGATTCTTCAATATGTATTTAACATTTAATTTAATGAATTGTAAATAAAAAAATAAAATATATATTATGAAATAATTTAATGCAGGGTTTCCCATAGGTGTCAAACTCTAAAAAATATTCAGGAACGAGGTTCTGGTATCCCAAGAATAAGGAAATTGCTTTATTCCCAACATCCGTAAAGTTGTATTTAACAGTCCATTCCTTATTGAAAACACGACTTTCGTCTTCAGTCTTGAACTTCTTATCAGCGCTCATTATTTTAACAGAGTAAAAATATAAATTTTTAATTTTTTAACAAAAATCCTCTCGGAGTAGCAAACATTAAAATGTGGGTCTCAAATAACAATGAAAAGCAATTTGGAGGAAAATGGAAGTACTGATAGGGTACTACTGTATTTGTATTTTATGATCAAACAATTGAATCAAACAATGCGTGAAAAGTGTATGTCTAGTTGCTGATAACATATTGCAATAAATGCGCAATTGACGTGAGTGTTTATGCAGTGAAAGTGAAGAGAAAAACAAAATATTAAGGGGGATAATATTTTTTCATGTAAACTGTTTAATTAAAATAATAAGGATTGAGTAGGAGTTTCTACAAGTAAAATGGTATCACGGGTCGAATGCGGCCCGGACCGTAGTTTGCCCACCCCTACTTTAAACATTATGTAACTTTTTCTTCTCTTCGCAGAATTTACCTTGTCGATTCTATTAAAAGGGTGTATTCATAGAGGCTGCGTACATAGTTATGAAAATTGTGTGTATTTTGGCCATCTTAAAGAAAGAACCAAAAATTCAACATGGTAATCCTGACAATAAAATAAAAATGTAAATTATCTGCAAAGTGGTCTGACTTTCTGTACCCTGGACTTATACAAGTATGGACTGGTTGAGGGCGCTGAGGAATAATGATAATTATCACACAGAGAGTTGTATTTCATATTTTGTTTGCAATACAGTGTCACTCTCTGTTGCCTTATTTACAAACTAATACAAGTAAACGAAATGCATGTCCTATTTGTAGTTTATCTGTCATGGTGTTTCATGAGATAAGCTTCAATTAGATGTGACGAGGGAGGAGGAAATAAACAAGGACATTGGCAAGATTTATTCCGATATCAACCCTCAATTCTACTCTGAGTTCTAAAAAGACTTACAATTATAACTCTGCAACAAATTCTCAAGGTGACTCTCCGTCTTTTATGAACAAAGACGATGTTTAAATCAGGTTTTGAATATAATTAAATGTTGTAGAAAAGTAAGTCCAGTAAGTAGTTAGGAGTTAAATAATAAGAATAAAAAAGGATAAGAAAATGCATTCCTCAGATTACCAATTCCAAAAAAGGGCCAGCTAATAAATACACCAGATTTTCATCACTATCCAAAATGCTAGGAGCGTTGAATATGACTCCATAAATTATGTTTTTAAGCAAAATTGGGTTTATGATCACCAAAAATCGACAGCCCCATCTTAGTCTTACCAGGTTCAAAAGAGGTACTCATGCAAAGTTTCAGCGTCCTAGGTCCAACAGTGTAGGCACCAATAAAGGACACACACAAAATGTGTTTTATATATACAGATAATTGGTCAATTTTTAATGGAGTAATGGACAAAGACGAACTATGGTTCATTGCCCTACGAAACTTTCCCAATTGTCGGTATCCTTTGGTGTATCGGGCACAAAGGCAATGTAGACTATGAAGTCATACTCCACAAACAACAATACAGAGAGTAGGGAAGGATAGAGCAATTAAACATAGCTGCACTTTGTCAGGTTGCTTCGCCAAAAATCGACCTATTATAATCTTAAAATAGCAATTTTTGCATATCACTATAACTATATAGTTTATTACATCATTTGTTTAATTTTTGAAATGTTGTCATTAAAAACTATAGGCTAAGGAAAACAGAGATAGACAAGACATTATCTACATTGTCTACGATTTCACTTTTAAGTTTATTTTGAGAGTAAGAGTGATAAGAATCGTAGCTATATCTTTAACCTTCATATTATTCAATGAAAAAAAGATCAAACATGTTCATGACATAGGTAAACATTATTTGTCAAATAACTATAAATGTAATTTATCCTATTTCTGTAAGGTTTATGTGTTAAAAAAGATTATTCACATAAATATTTTAATATTATATAAAAAATACTATATATTAATTTTAAGATAATTAATTGGTCTAGATCAGTGGTTCTTCACCTTCTTGGATGCACTTAATCCCTCAAGTTCCATATAAACATTCGCATGATCTTTCTAAATTGGTCAAGGAAGACTTATCATCCAGGGATTTTTATATTAGAGGGTGGCTATTTTTCATTTTTTCCAACTCTAAAGTTTTGATTTTTCTTTTGTAATAGATATGAGTAGTGATGAACCTCGTGTGTATTTTGGGAATGTTAAAAAAGTAACCCTGAAAATATAAGAATATATTGAATGTGTGCAGCTTAACTTCCATGACGTTTCATTAGATCAACAATAATCAGCTGTGACGAGGGAGTGAAAAGAACATTTGCAAGAATCACTCCGATGTCGTTACTCAATTTCCCAATAGTAAATTCGCAACAAATCCTCAAGCTTACTCTCTGTCTTTTATGACCACACACGAATATTTAATTCGTGTGTGAATATAATTGAATGTAGTAGGAAGGAAAGTTCCCTACTCATGAGTTGAATAATACACAGAATTTCATCACTAGATATGATCTTCTTTAAAGAGAAAAAAATAGTGATGTACTGGATCTGAATATTGTTGTTCTAGTATTTTCGAGTTTCTAAAAAGGCACTCCAAGAATTACGAGCTATACTCGTTACTCGGCCTAACACTTCTTACTGGCTAACAAACTTGTCAGTGAAAAAATGACATATTTAGATGAATTATTGAGAACCTGTCATTTAATTTTTTTCCTTTAATTTATTTGAACTAATTAATCTTTCATTATAGTTGGGTTATAATCACTAAATTTTTAGTAGCACTGATTCTTATTTATATGAATGCAAACTAATAAAAAATGACTAAAGAAAAATAAAAGTCTTTAAATGGCTGACATTTATTTTTTTGAAATATTTATTTGTAAGGCGGAGAAATGGACTTAAATTACTTAAAGAATAAAACCAAGTAGCAAATCGAGGTCCAACGTCATCAATAGCTGAAAAATTTCTTGTTCAAAATTTTCTTTTTTTCTCCGCTAGAGAAAATAATTTTTGTATTATTTCTACATTCAAGAGTAGCTACAAATTGGAAACTATAACATATTCATGTATTAATAAATACATAGTTAGAGTTAAATTATTGTAGTGATAAATTATGTCCAGTGATAAGATTAAATTTTAATGTATCATAGTCTTCCGGGAGTGGCTACTTGTCCTTTAAAGGAGCTTTTTAACCAAACCAAGAGTCATTTTAGAATTTTGAGGGAAGGAAACTTCTTGCAATTCTGCTAGTCAACTCATCCCACAGAGACTGTGTAAATTTGCTCCCCTCTGTTGCATGCGACCTACTGGAACATTCCCGTCTCATGTTTAATAAAATTCACCAGGAGGATTAATTGATTTTAGACATTCAAGGTACGTCCTTTGTCCCCCAAAAAGAAGTATGGGCAAGTAAGAAACAAAAGGCCTTCACAAGGTTATTTGTTATTTCTATTCTATTTAGGCCAAAGAACCGGTGGTTTCTTTCTCGGAAGAAACTGGATCCCTTCTTCTTCAAGCCAATGAAAAAAACGGGGCTAAGGCCTACTATAAGATATAAAGGCGGACCATCTATCTGTAGACCCAAGACGGTACCCCCAGCCATACGTCCTTGAAGACACAGAACTTCTCCAAGGAGCACATTGCTGACTTCTTGTACAATACCTTCTGGCCCTCATCACGTGTTGATCGCAATCCCCTGGAATTCAGTGAGTGAAGTGTCTTAAAGAGCAAGGTTGGGAAGGCATAGCAGATAAATGTACGGGTGCTCAATGCCAGTATCAAGAAGCAATGAGCCAACAAGTCTGGCTATTATATTGTGTCAACCTGCGCCATGTTCCGACTAAATTAGAAATACTAAATTAATTGTAACAAAATTTGAAAAATTATTTTTTCTAATATTAAATTTTTTCCATAAAAGTTTCAATAATCCACAGCTATTCACAAAAAATTTCAAATATTGATTTTTTGGTAAAATAAATTTAAAAATCCATAGCTTTTCAGCTAAAAATTTCAAAATGCCACAGCTGTTCATACAAAACTTATTTTTTTGGAAAATTGTACTAATAAATTTAAAAAATTAAATACTAAAACATAATACTAAAACATAATTTAAAAAAATTAAATACTAAAACATAATTTAAAAAAATTAAATATTTTAGTATAAAATTTCAAGCATAATTTTCCGGAATTACTTTTATTTAAAAAAAAAAAAGTATTTAAAGAAAAAAGTTTTACTCCTATTTTCGTATGAAAATAT
The DNA here is from genome assembly GCF_016086655.4 of Lepeophtheirus salmonis. Classification (NCBI taxonomy): domain Eukaryota; kingdom Metazoa; phylum Arthropoda; class Copepoda; order Siphonostomatoida; family Caligidae; genus Lepeophtheirus; species Lepeophtheirus salmonis. The sequence continues at coordinate 25,806,386 of NC_052137.2, read as the reverse complement.
TTCTTCGTAACTCTAAAAATTTCTAGTAAAAAGCAAAAATTCATTATTTTTTTTTTTTTTTTTTTTTGGGGGGGGTAGAGCTACATCCCCTCTAGTATACCCGCTGTATACATCCCTAAGATAGAGTATTATATGTTTATTAGTTCATATTTTTATAAAATAATAACTATTTTGGACATGTACGACTCAATTAAATAGATAAAAAAAGTTCTCTTTTATTAAATAAACCAATTGAAGTTACAAAAAACAATTATTTAACCTAGGCGTTTTGAAAAACAATCCAGGCATGTTTTTATAGATTGCTGCAGTAGAGTGTGGTGTTGTCTCTTTTTCTCCCTTCATTCGTCCTTGAAAATGATTTTTTTATAAACCTATAGGGGCTATATAGCCATTAAATATGTAAATGTTATGTCCATACATGTGTCTGTATGAGATGGGAGTATAGTATAAAATATGATATTAAATGTCTGCCTATGCTGCAATAGTTGCTTCCAAAATCTTTGAAGTATTATATTTTTTCAATGAATTTTCAATCCTTTGTTTTTCTTTAAAGTTATGGACACGAGAATATTGAAAGTTTGACCTTAAGAAGGATCAACGAGCAATCCAGGAACTGACTTAAAGCATGGAAGAAAATAAAAAAGGAAATAACCTGTTAGATTTTATTTTATTTATAAATACGATTTATGCGCATTAGAGAACATTTAGCGATAAGTTATAATAATCTCTGATATATTGCAAAAACGGGACCTTATGAATAATTTAATTCACTTTATCTAATATACATAGTTGGAAAATTTTCGAACAAGCAACCGACATCAACTCTTTAATTTTTGATATTTAAGAAAAACCAGAATAAAAAATTGAGGTATACATATTCTTCTACTATGAATGAAGTACACATAATGATTATTATGTAACACTTTAGTTCTTTGGAGACTGATTATAATTGTTGTGATATTGAGTTCCTTCACAGTGCTAGATACTTATTGAATGTTTGTTACTTAAGATATTATATTACTCATGAGAATTTTTACAAAATGAGTGTTCCCAAGAATTCATTGTCTCTGTATTTTGTTCTGAACTCGATATATTTCCCTTTTTAGGTTGAAAAATGATGAAAAACGACATTTTTGATTTTTTTCCAAGCTTTTTTTGACGCTGACCACAGCATATGTACAGATTCGTTCAGGAAAATCCAGACTACTTTTAACTACATCCTGATCAATAAGGGAAGCAAGTAAGTAGAGGCTTCAAATTTTATTAAAAAGTTCTAATAATAATAAGATAAAATAATTATCATTCCATATGTCTGTTATCTTTGCCAATTATTCGATCGATACGAGGCCTAAAGGATTTACAGACATTGTCCACTTCCGTGGGGGGAGACTTTGCCCCAGTACTTGATTATGGATGCCTTCAAGGAGTCAATGCTGTTTTGTGTATTGGTAGAGCCCTTTTTTCTAACTGCCCCTAACAGAAATAATCCATGGGATTCATATAAGGGGACTTAGAGGGTCAGGTGGGGGGGGGATCTCAAAATCACCTCTTGACTTCAAGGAACGTTCAAGAACGGATATTATACACCCAAAGATATAAAAAAATTATTCTTATTAATTAGTTCTTTGCAGTATGCCCCTAAAACTTTTAATCAGATTATATCTATTTCTTTATTTATCTTCATAATGCATAGTATTTATTTGTATGTTTAACAATTTTTTAATCTAGTTTTATTGAATTTAATTAACTTTTTTGATTGTCTTTTTTTCAATATGAGGACAGAGGCTTACAACGGTAACTACAAAATATACAATTATAACTATTATTTTAAATAATACGCGCAACCTGATAAAAACTGACCAGTACAAAATGAATGTCATAGTAAAAAATGATGCAAAATTAAAATGGTGCCATTATTCGTTCAAACGTTTATCATGTAACAAAATCCTCTATATTTTTGGAGTTTCATTTTTAAGCAGTTAACCAACTGAATAATAATAAGATGTTCACTAATAGAAGGTTACATCAGGCGTCCATTAAAGCAGGTTTGACTGTATGTAAAAAAAAAAAATCCCAACTTGCTTCATACTCATTTAATACTTTCACTTATTTTTAACTATCTATCAAAACCTTTGATAGAAGTTCCATAAATTATATACATTAACTGCGCCGTAAGTTGTAGTATACTTCATGATGTTAGTAATATTCTTTGTTTGTATTCTTTAAAAGATGTTCTAGACACAATTATAGATAGGTTACTACATTAATGATGCATTGTACACATAATACGTGTATAGACAATTTAATTCTTAGAATGTACATATCATAATCATCAAACCTAAACAATTCCTCCAATAAAAATAAAGGGTTTCAGTGATACAAAATGACTCTTGTCTACACATATTTTAAATCAGATCAATCCAGAATCCTTTTTTAGTAAGATAGATTTAGACCAAGTTTTACTTTGAGACTGGTTCGGACCAAACTTTTCATACTTTAATCTTCAAAACTCAACAACGACATTCTTTGTCTTAATACAAAAGTTATGTGATTTAAAATTATTCTTGTTTTGGGATGAAAAAATACCACGTTAATAATTTTTGTAATTCCAAAATTTAATTTATCATGATATTGTCACTCCTACAAACAAGACACACTTTAAGTCACATAGCATTTTTATTTTAATAAGGAGAGTAGTTCAAGCTTGAAGATTATAATATGGAAAGTTCTTAGAAATAAATTGCACTTACAGGCATGATAGATGTGGTAACCCCAAAGACCATATATAAAAAAGCTAGAAGAGCAATGCGGTCAGTTCGGATGAATTGCCACCCTTCTGTCGTAGTGAGTTAAACAGCTAATACTCAGGTGAACAACTGATCCTAGAGAAAAAATAAATATTAATAATATCTTTTTTTATCATGGCATTACCTCGTTAGTACAAAAATACCATTTGTATTTTGTTGTCAGCTGTCGATTCTCTTGCCTCACTTGATACGTCATGGCTATTTCATAATTTATTCTTTTTGATAAATAAAAAAAGTAATAAGTTATGGAATACTTATACTCCGTTTCCAAAGGGACAGGAAGACAATTTCTTGTTGATCTCTTGCCTTTCGTATAATATATATATTGGCCATTTTATTATTTCAATGAAGAAATGTTGACCATGATACACAAATACAAATTTATAACTATTCTTTTAATAAAATATTTTTAAGCAATATTATAATACTGTATCACATAAAGTACAGTGTAGATTTTAACAATATGTAATTCATTTTAAAAATAGTGAGGAAATAATATGAAAATGTTAGTCTGGGAGTACATAAAAGGTGAATAACTTTTAGTTATGATTAATTTATTTGGCTAACTACCAGATGACTTTGGGCTCTTTTTATGTTTCTTTTTGGATGAAAGGTTGCGTGATACATTAAAGATAACGACGTCTAAACGATGTTAAGATTTTTTCCTTATTTTCTGTTGCTCGCTCCCTTCATTCAGCTGACGCGTTGCTCACTCCCTTCATTCAGCTGACGTGTTGCTCTTCTAGTTCTCTTTATATTTTCTTTCAAAGATAAAATATACTTAGGTCAATTATGGGTAAGCAAGGGTGTGTGCCAATGGAGCCGTAACTAGTGTTGTGTCGACTCGAATAATTTTAGTCTCGGTTCAAATAGTGAGTCAATTTTCAAACTCGAAAAAACCCTTGTCATATTTTATCGAGTCGGATTGATTTATTTCACTACACCTCATTAAATGTTTTAAGTTTGGGTGCTCTATCCCTTAGTGATTTTCTAATCAGTTACAATTTCTAATGATATTTTCTGAGGAGACAGACTAAGACAAATATCAAGGTTTTTGCTACGAATTGCCAATCTCACAGTAGTTACGAAAAATATAAACTCATTTGTGCTCATAAAGCAAAAAAAACAACAACAAAAAAAAACACCACAACATTTCATGAAAATTAGGTTAACAATGTACAAGATATGTACACTACACATTGAAAGTATCTCATTGAGTAATGATTAATACATGGGCAGTGAGCATGCATAGCTACATAATTTTTTATTTTCTAAATTATAGAATTGAGTCGATCCTTTACGACTTGACTCGAATTAAGGGTAGAAACCACTAGTTGCAAACCCCTTAAACGTAGTATTTTGAGGGCGGAAAATTTTTATGCAGTCAAACCTTTGTTAAGCTGTCAGCAAGAGAAACTGAAAGTGAAAATGATCTCTTATACCAAGTTTCCTATTTTGAAGATTTTCTAAACTCAAAAACGGGAAATGGCCACTTAATGCAGTGACACGCTTAAAAAATGTTGGCCGTGAGAGCAGGTTGACTGTATGTGTATATACAGGGCCGTGCACTACAATTGGAAGACACTTTGGCATCATCCAGATCCTCTATGACTGGATCACACCCCAGTAGTGACCTTAGGTGCTTAATTAATTAAATTTATGTTTGTTTTCATTTTTAGTCTGTTGTCGAGATGGAGAAAACACAATCACTCATGAAATAGTGTTTTGCTAATTAAAAGGTTCAAAATTTGTTCAACGTGAAGAACTCTAGAAATTAATTATGCTAGAGTGTTATATTTGATATTATCTGATTTATCACTATTCAAGAATTTTAAATTCGTGCAGTTGGTACAGATTTAGTAATTTGAACGACCTTTGTGACCGTTTATAAAATATTATAATTTTTCTTTATGAAGTAAAATGGTTACAACAGTTTTTACTTCATAAATTTATATGAATGTAAATATAACAAATAAAATTTGAAACAGGATAAAATGTCTTAAATACCAACAGCTTTAAATGGTACCAGACAGCCTAATACAGTTTTGAAATTTTAAAATTTTCCCACTTTGAAAAAGTCCAACACAGAGAGAAATGGACAACTTGGCCGGATAATGCAAACCTTTTTTTTTATTCAAAAATGCGTATATTCAAAAGATCTACAAATAATAAAACCATAATTTGACAATAAAATAATATAACTAACACTGGGAGAATTTATACAAAATAACATCTTTCATTATAAAATAAAGTTGTTACTCCTTGGAAGAATTGAGACAGTGGTTGAGACCTATGGAGGTCATATGGAAAATGCAATTGCTATTAAATTTTGCTATGCTATTAAATAATTTTAAAAAATCGTCCCAATGGATTTGTTCAGGATCTGGATGAGATCAAAGTTTGTTCCAATTGTAATACACGGCCCTGTATATTAAATAAAAATATAATTATATATTGGCTATAAATTTTGTTCATTTGTAGTTGTCTAGACTCTAGAGGCATAATATCAAAACATCACACCTGAGAAAGTCAAATCAGGTAGACTCTGCTTCATGGAGATAATAAGTTATGTACACGTATTCATATGGAATGTTAGTTAGAAGTATGAACAAATGAGTAAAGAAAGTTAGGGGAAATATTAAAGTGATGGATTACTACTACTCTCAAATGTATGTACCTATCAAATGAAAGTGTTTATTCCATTCTAAATATAAATAAATGTAAAGATTTGAAACTTAAATCAATATTATTTTATTCCAAATAAATAGCTGTAACCCCTCAAATTAAGTTGCTGGTTAATAGAAATATTTTGCTCAAGATGAAAAAATTGATAATTTTTAAAATTATTTTCCAAAACTTTTAATTTTTTGTGGCTATGCATTTAAAAAAAAAATTAATATTGGAAATAAATTTTGAAATTGGTTTTCACCCAAAAAAATTTTGTTTTTAATATTTCGCCAATAGCTTTAGATTTTTGAAAATTTGAAGATTTTTTTCCAAAAATTTAACTATTTTTTTTATAATTTCCAAAAACTAAACCTCACCCCCCCCCAAAAAAAAAAAAAAAAATATATATATAATCATGCAATTCAAAATTTCAAATGCTCTTAGATTCAACTAGAGGCTTATTATTCAAATTTGCGAGATGAATGATGATACCTATGAATGGTAATTATAGTGTAGAACCTTTATTTGATTTAAATGACTTATAATGACCCCGATATGACCTTGAACTAAAAACTCTTTCTCTTATTATGACGATCGATTCTGATGACTTTAAGTGAAATTTGAAAAAAAAAGAAATTGACATTAAATTGTCGAAGAGTAGAAATCTACGCACTCAATTTTGAAAAAAAATAAAACATTCTAGGCGGTTTTTTTTTGACAGGCAACATATACTATCTATCCATTTATTTCTGATCAAGGTGAAACGGAGGAATTTTCTTTATGGGCAATTTTTTTATTCATTTTTTTAAACCTGTGATAGCTGTGACCTCCAACTCTCAATATTTCCAGATAACATATTTGGTACTTTCCGGAACAGTCTGAATAAATAATAGCAGGAGATTAACCAAGTTATTACCGGTACAGTTTGCCCAAACGTCGTGTTCGGAATTCCTTTGTGGTCTGAGGCATGAGGCCAAAATTCAAAAAAGTAGTAAATTGCCTTACATAATGAGCAGGGGCGTCTGCGGCGATGGGATGGAGGGGGTGTGATATCTAAATTTCAAAAAAAAAAATCATTATTCAATTTTTTTTTTCCAACAAATTAAATTTACCAATTTTTTTAACTTTTTGTGAATAGGTTTGGATTTTCAATTTTTTTTCTAAAAAATTATATTTATCAATTATTTTTTATAACTATGGATTTTAGAATTTTTTTCATAAATTTTTAGTTTTTGGAATTTTTTTCCGAAAAAAAATCCAAAAACCAAGCCAATAAAAAAAAAACAATATAATCCTGTGGACGCCCCTAGAGAGATATGATCTTCTCTGGTATTATCATTCCGTCCACGGATAGGCTCCTAATAACTCTCCTCTCCCCAAATAATAGTTTTATTAGAGACCAACTCACGTATATAATATATAGGTTTATGATATACATCAGGGAAAGCTATATACAGGGCACCTTTTGACCTTCATAAATTCATTCATACATACAGATAAACATTGCTTTATTAATATAGAATAACGGGAATACCCAGCAAAGCCTGGAGTTGTTAAGCGTCGATGAACTTTACTCTAATAATATGGATATGGACAACCCTTTTTTAAAATATATGATGCACTGAGCTTTGCTACACTTTTTTTAAATGTATAATTTTTTAAATACAGAGTGTAACGTGGAAATTTTTCTTGCTCAAGAAGAAAAACCAAAACTTTTACAATTTTTACCAAAAAAGTGTAACAAAAAATGTTAATGAAAAAACTTTTAGCAATTGTTCTTTGAAAAAATTATTCAATATGGCCGCCTCCAGCCTCTATCACAGATTCCACACGAGGTCGGAACTTGGCATAGGTTGCTACAATATAATTAGTCGACATGTTAGCTCATTGCTTCTTGATGCTCCTTTACATTTCTGTGTGATCCCTTTCCAACCTTGCTTTCTAAGACACTCCACACACTGAAGTCCAGGGGATTGAGATCAAGACTGGAAGAGGGTCAGTATGTCTTGTCCAATAAGTCAGCAAACTGCTCCTTGCAAGGCCGTATGTTGAGGGCATTCCTTGGGTTCACACATAGTTGTTCTCATCATAGTTAGCCTTCAGCCAAGTCAAGATTTCCCCCCTCCGGACCTTATAGTAGGCCTTATCACTGATTTTTTTATTGGGTTGTAGAAGAAGTGATCCATTTTCTTCCCGTCAGAGGCCACTACTCACAAGCACAATGCTTGAGCCGAATGTTTTGTCCTGAATTTGCCCTGGACTTCTTTAGGTGATGCTGGTATGAACTATTGTTTCTGCAGTTCAAAACCTGGTTGACTATGAAGATCTTTTTGTCTAAGTAAATTTTACAATTTTACTTCGAGTAATTAATAACTTTTTTGTATCTCCTAAGCCTTGAGGCCTTCATCCTGTCCGTGAGGAGATGTCTTGGAGTCCCGACAAAGTTTTTAAGGCCGAGACATCATGAAATTCCCTCGTGATGGTGATTACGTCCACGTTAAACTCGCCACCCAAACGGCACATTGATGCTTGTTGAATCTTCCTTTGTCTTTACCTCCAAAGACTTGAGAAATGTTTCATCTCTCTTCAAATCATTTCCTCCATTGTCTGCTATCCTTTTGTCTCATTTTCCATTCTTCTTGGCCACCCTGATGTTCAGGACTGTTCTCACGGTCACCCCGACAATGTCTATAATTATTTTGGGATTAACATCTGCGTCAAGAAGATCCCAAACCCTTTCCCTTTTTGATTCCTATTCACTCATTTTTAGTCAGGTTTTGATCAAATCAAAACAATGCGCAAGAAAAACAACTCATGTACCGGACCATGCCTTGAGATATCCTTAATTAACACAAAAAAATAATTTGAAATACGCGGAAAATTTCCTTATCAAACTCTGTATGACACGGGGAGCATTAGGCACAGACACTTGTTGTTGTTACATTATTATGTTTCTTTGATCAAAAATGACTTTAAGGTAACCATTCATCTTTACAAATGTCTAATCATGGATACAAACTTTATTTTATTCATATAAATAAGTTAATTTAGAGTATACATATGTACATACGTGGTATGTCCAAGGCCGGTTTAACCCAAAAGGGACGAATGTTCCAAATTAGGTACATAAGTTTGTAATATAATATATAGGTATATATTATAAGTACACATCGATAAAAACGTATATTTACTAGTTTCATTATGTTATTCATCTTGTTAGTCAGCAAGAAAAAGAGAAAAATCACCATACGTCGACAAGTGCTTGTGTTTAAAAAATACACATTTCATGCTCCTGGATTATTTTGAATCATGGACGAAATGAAAGATAGTTATAAGTATTTTTTTGGTATATATCGATGCCAAGATATTATGTTTGAATTATAAATCAAAAGATTGCGTTAAAACTTGAACTTTGTCAATAATATATTGATTTAAATATACGTTCCCAATAAGGAACATTCGGGGTACGAAGTTATACAGTTTTATTATAAATATGATAACAAATTGATGTTTCACTTTTTTTTTTTTAAACTTCAGGATTACATACATACAAGACTTTTTTATGGACGTGATCCAGAATCACTACCTTCGTACACAACCCATATAAACAATATAAAAAATGAAACAAAAATAACATTGGTTTGATAATAAAATTGTTAATTTAGTTTCAATGTTCGCCAATGCCCATCGACTTAATAAGGTCAAACGATTTTTAAAGTAAAGAAAACGTCGTCTGGACGTACATTGTGGTATACAAATATAACAAGTCTATCGGAGGGGTAGATCTGGGGGATCACCTACTTGTGCTGTATAAAATTAATAATAAAGCAAAGAAAGGCTACCATAAGTTAATATATAGTTTAATTTATATATGCCTATAGTTCATTCCTGGCTGCTATATAGACGCAATGCTCATTCCTTACAAGTGAAAAAGAAAGACGTAATGCATTTGACAGTCTCTAAACTTTCTGTTGCCTTTGGTTTGATATTTTTTGGAAAATCATGCCAGTCAGTCAAACGGGGACGCCCATGTAGTTATAGATATAAAAAATGTACATATAATTAAACAAGCTTATAAATTAACTTTAGACTTTTATTTAATTTTCAATATTATATGAATTTGACATTCGGGAGGACGAACGTTCCATATTAGGTACAACACTTTTTTCCCCCAATATATAATTTATTTTCAAAGACATTTGCTTCATATCACAGGGATGCTAATTAATTGGAAAAAAAATTTAATAATTTTTTTTGGACCCGTATTTAATAATTCAGACGGTTAAGGGTTAAGGGGAGGGGATTGTGTTCATTTGAAATAAAACATTAAAAGTTATTGCTTTTCAAAATTAGATTCAAATTTAAAAAAAGCTGTAGGCTTCTTTTTGATGAAAATCATTCATATTTGCTTTTGAGCATTATTGCACAAAAATATATCTGTAAAGAAATTCAAGGATTATTTCAATATGTAAGTAAATAAGATAATGTTATGTCCTTAGGCCTATAGAAAGAATAAGGATGAATTAAAATGTACATATGACATTTGGAATTAGTAAAACCAATGCTATTTACATAAGCTGTCATTTATTTTTGACATTTATAATTCACCTCAAATATCACAAATTCGTTTGTTTCATGAAAAAAAAAGAGAATCCTTCGTCATAAGTATAATTAGAGATATTCACACATTTTTACATTCGACTATGAATATGTATAGAGTACATTATTATAAAGTGGGGAACAAAAACTTGCAGTAGCATTTAATTATGATTTTATCCCCATTATTTTTAATTACAAGGTTTCATTAGGCAACCAAATAACACTGAAACAAAAATGAATAAGTTTTGTTATGTAAAAATTGAAAAATTGTTATGTTAAATTTGTTATGTAAAAATTTAGGAACAACCAAGGTTAATAAAAATACAAGGTTTATCCTATAATATTGCGTGTACGACTAATGCTTGGCTTCCACCACGCTTTTAATATTGACGTCATAGTAGATGAGTGGTTGCATGTTTGTTCAAAATTTGTTTTTCTTCCCCAGCAGCCGGCACTATACATATCAAATTAAAAATTATAGCAATAGTGACGTCATAGACTATGAGGGGTTGTGTGTTTTGTCGAAATCTGCCTATTTTGCACAGTAGTCAGTATAATACATCCGATTGAACATTCTAGGAAGTCCGATTACATGATGGTCTAACCTTGTATTTCTATTAACCTTGGGAACAAAAAAAAAAATGCAACGCGTCTACAGTCTCCCACGCGCTTGTGTCAGTGCTTAAAAAGCTGCAGAGATAGTTTCGGATAGCATACAGCATGAGGAAGTCCATTACAGGCCCATACAGGCATGAATCCAAAACTTCTGAAGCAATAGTATGGAGGACTTCTGGCCTGCCTCAAATTCCTCCCCCCTCTACAGCTCTGACCTGAACCCCTTGAACTTTCCAGTTTGGCGTGTCTTGGAGAAGAATGTCTGGCGCACCTTTCATCTAAGTTTGGCGAGCGGCTATCATTAGTACGCCACCGACACAAGCTTCATCGTCAAGAGCTGTCAACGGGTTAGCCGGCATATCGATGCTATTTTTGCTTGTGAAGGAAGTAATATTGGATAAAAAATATAGTTAAATATAGTATTCAAACATATCGCAATGTGATTTTGAGTGGTCTTTCCTCCATTCCATAAAAATCATTACGCTCATAATTTAGTCATGCGGTACCCACTTTTTAAACATACATGTATTAAAGCTTGCAACGTAGGGAAATGCGCCTGTTAGCATGAGGAAATACAGGATCAGGGTAGTATATTTTTCCTCAATTCAGATTTTGTTTTATTAGATAAAACAAATGACGTCATTATGTTATTTTTCTCACGTTCCCTTATGATGTATGCAACTTGTTCTTTTTTTCAGAATTTATCTTGTAAATTGAGTTAAAAGGGTGAATTCGTGAAGGCTGTCGTTGATAATTTGTAACATCTTAGTTGAATCTATATCAATTATTTTACTTATTTTTGATATAATTTATCCATCAGTACAAAATGACATCTCGCTCGGCACCAAAGTTGGAAGAATGAATCATTATTTCTTGGCTTGTTCAAACAGGTCTGAAAATGACTTTTGCCCTTCACTGTTCCACCACTTCAATAGATCTTGTGATCATTCAATATTGGGTAGTTGACACATAGACACAACTGTAGATAACATTAATCTGTAATTTAATTTTGATTAAGAAAGTGTTTAGATTTCAATGGAATACCCGGTACAATGTGTCCGAGGGAATCGTGAATGTAACTATAGAATGCTGTCATTGACTTACTAAATAATTCAGAATTTTTTTTTAGATGGAGCCCAAAAGTAAGTGTGCCAGTGCTTCTGGACATGGCACTGGGCTAAGCTGAGATCTCATGTATTGTTCAATACTCCAAGGTTATCATTAGTAAGATTAAAAAGTTGAAAGATGACAACAATAACCTTGAGATGAGGCTTGGAAGCCGCATGACCATAAATACTCAAAAGTGGGTTGAAGATAACTTCACAAATTTCTTGCCCTGGTAAATGTGGACTCCGGCCTCACGATAGAGCAACCCTATTGCCTATGGATTCTGGGGTGCTATTGAGAGAAATACCTGTACCACCCCATGCGAATCCCCTAAAGGCTGCTGCGGAGAAGAAGTGGGATGATATGTTAAAGGAATACGTTAAGAAGACATTCAAGGCCTTCAGACTTATGCTCGACAAAAAGGGTGCTCATTTTGTGATTAAATTGTTTATATAAAGTAAAATAAATATATAAAGCCTTACAATATGTACTATTTGAGAAATAGGAGTTTTGGAATGTACGTTCACCATTTTTAAGGACACACTGTACCGGGTGTTCCATTGAAATATGAACACTTACTATTATTAAGTATTATTTAAAATATTAAAGAATCGGCATTGCATTTTTTCTAGAATTACATCGGGATTTTATTTGGAATCGTTCCATCACTAATTAATGCACAGCACGTAGATATAATGCCAGTATTGGAACTATATATATATAGAGAGAGAGTTGTAAAGTATTATCACTTTCGAAATTTAAAAAAAACCACACTGTAAATTGACTTGGTAATCCTGACAATTTGAAGAATGCTTAAGAAAAGAGCAGCCAAGCTGTCATATCGTATTATTAGATTACCTAGAAGTAATTTTATAGAGAAGGAAATAAACAGATTCCATTTCATATCTAGCAAGGACATGTTCAGGGAATACCCCCGATGTTAATCTTCAATTCTTTTTTTGAGTCCCTCAAGGACTTAGAGTCAGGGATGCCAGGCTACATGATTATCAAAACTAAAACTGGTTTTTTTCTTGTTTAGATAAAAAAAATACGACTGAGCTGATAATTGGAAATCTTAGCTGATTTTTTGAGTAGTTTTGGCTGATTTTTAATGATGTCAGAAATATAAATAAAAAATTATATCTTTGATGATGTGCGTATAAATTGATCACTTTCAAATGAAAAGTTTGAAGGTAATTCTAATAGCCCACAGCTCACCCAGGGTCGGATTGACCATATAGCAAGTTAATATAGGCTGCAAACTAATACAAGTTTTACTCTATACAACAAACCCAGACTCATTTATTTTCTTTCAAGTTTGTGGTTCTGATGAAACTTTGAAAAATGATATTAAAACTCCTCAAGCTAAATGTAATTAAATACATTGTGATCGGAAATAAACATGAAACAGTTCAAAGAATGGTTTTTCATTGAGTGCTTGCATTCTTAGTCTCATATATTACTTCATCCGAAGCTCCATGATTGACTCCTGTACGGTGGACCTAGCCAAGCCCATCTCAATCGATTATCTTCTCTAGGAAATTGTTATTTCAGTATTGATCCTGTCCTTGAACTTCCTATTGAAGATATTATCCCTCATCCGCTTCCTGTCACCTCTTGGAGCTCTGGAGAAGGGCTGGTTAACTTTTATCTTCTATCTTCTCCCAGTAATGACTGCAATTATATTTGGGTCCTTTTGAGCTTGAAGGAGAGTGGCAATGATTTTCGGAGTTGGCTCTTGTGAATTCATTTTTCAAGGTATCTAAACGAAACTTGGTCTAGACGAATGAGAAATAACAGCACTCTATTTGTTTATTTTAGTCAAACTGAAAAAAATAGATACAAGATGTTGTAAATTAGCATCAAAATCATTTCAGTTTATTTTCGCCACCCTATATATTAAACAATTTTTTTTAGAAGTTTGTTGATAAAACTAACCGACTTTAGGAGTAAATATATCCCATTTTGCTTAAAACCACCTGGGAACCATGCTTAGACTTGTAACTCCTTGGCGTTACCCTTTGTCATTCATAAGCAAATTTTATACTTAGTGACAAAAAGCAATATTAATAATGACAGATCAAGACTATAAAGATATACTTTTGATTGCTTACTACTGAAAATATTACACGCTACAATATCCTTAGAATTTACAAGTCTAAGCATATACAAAGTAATTTCAAACCTTTTATTTTCTATTTTTTGGAGAAAGGGAACTGAAAGATCAATGAAGATGATTTGGTCAACTTATAGTTTTAATTTTTCCTTCAATATAAAACGACATATGTTATAAATAAGACCAAAGGTACTCGCCAATCTGCTAGTTTATTGTTGACCTTATCTCATGTGTTCTAAAAAATCTTTTATATCTAATGCTTTTTCGTAATTTGATGTCAAAATACAATTTATATAGTATCTTTTGATCAAAAATAATCTCTTTATGCAAATTCTTATTTGCTTCATAAGTATAAATCTTACAAAAAACATGTTATCTAAAAAGTATGTTCTAAATGTAAGAAATAAAACTTCTATTGAAAATGTTATTTACACTTTTTTTTTAAGTGGGAATATAATTTCTTGTGAGACAAATCAAAATTAAATTTCTTAATTCTTTGATGTGTATATACATGTACGTAGATTAATTTTTTTTAGTATTCATACAAATATATAAATAATGGTGTACATGGAGGTAATACAAGGTATGCAAAGTGAAGCAATGTAAATTATTAAATAAAATATATCGAAAGAATAAATAAAATAAATATTACAAAATTCAGCCAAATGCTTCTCAAATCATATTGAAATCTTTAATTTATATACTTATTATTTTTATGTAAATGATCATTGACAGTCATACATGGGAATATCTTATTTAAGTATATGTACATATTTTCCTCAAAATAAAAGGTGTAGTAAAAATAAATCCATTCTTTTCAATGGATTTTTATTCATTTATTTTTCATCCATGTTTATATCTTTGCCATTCAAAACAGTGCTTACATCACGGTCGGACTCGACGATTTTCATTACTATATCCGCATTTTCGACAGTTGGCCTTCCAGATCGTAGTGCATCTTTGACATCAAAATTACCGGAACAGAATCAGTGACTGTGTGACTGGGTCTTACAGTATCAGGTCCTTCAACACTATATACATTTTCAGCCCCCTGGCTTGCGTTTTACTCTTTATTGAAGAAAAACTGTCAAATATAGCGTATGGCTGGTGTCCATTATCTACGACCCCTCAAACAATACTGATTCTAATAATCACGAAACTGTCTGAGAATTTCTTTAGTATAAAATCTTATCTTTTTAACGCCATCTATTGTTAGTCAGTCGTACTTATACTACTCGAGATACAAATTACTAAAGTCATTTTAATTGAACA
This sequence comes from Lepeophtheirus salmonis, assembly GCF_016086655.4. Lineage (NCBI taxonomy): Eukaryota > Metazoa > Arthropoda > Copepoda > Siphonostomatoida > Caligidae > Lepeophtheirus > Lepeophtheirus salmonis. The sequence continues at coordinate 25,791,203 of NC_052137.2, read as the reverse complement.
ATAATGAACTTCTTTTTCTACACTTATTATTTTAACAAATTTTTATAGCCTCTTGGCAAAGAAACGAGTTGGTCATATATACTATAAAGACAAAAGATCGCACGAGAAGTAACTTTCTAGGTAGAGTCAAGTACAAGTGAAGGGTTGATAGTAAAGCTACATTGGTACAAATCAACCTACAACGGTAGTTGAATAAATACTTGCCTTCAGTTTATCGTAAATATGGGCATAATCTATCTTTAAAATAAAATAAAATTGGTCGTTACAGTATCAGTACCAAAAACCCTATTCATAAGTTCAGCCACCAGGCTAATGTTCTACCCTTTATTGAAAAAAAACCTTAAAATATGGCGTATTTTCTCTTTTGCTGATCCCCATCTTCTTCGACCTCTCAAACAATTCTGAGTCAAATAATCAAAAGGCTGTATATTATGTTTTTTTTAGTATGAAATCTTATCTTTCTAAGGTCATCTTATACACACGAGATACACATTTCTAAAGCCATCTATTTGAAAAATAAGGATTTTCATTTTACTATTACTATGTACATACATAGTACGTTTCCCATTTCCAAACAAAATGTCTTTAAAACCTGTAAAAAAAAGTAAGTGATTAATTTTATTGCTAATTTTCGATGAATTATTATCATAGATGAAAATAATACTCTAAATAAAAAAAGGGCACGGCTTTTTGTATTTGCAATCTGAAGAGACAAATTTTTTTCTTTTCCAAAGTTGCTCTTAATATTAATTCATTCTAAAGGTGACAACATATTATACGTATACTGTAACTACGAATGCATGTGCTCATGAATGGTGGAGAGTCACACCCATGATTTATTAGTCTAATTCCTTTTTAGACTCAGAGTATAATTAAAGATCCACATCGAGTCATTTATGCCTGTATCATTGCTAGATACGGGGTTGACTTTATGTTTATTTGCCTTATCTCATAGTTGTTAATCAAAGATGTAAAATTCTAAAGAAACTAAAGTACAGAGGCATAATACAAGTATTTAATGAATAGTTTCCTAATTTCATAATGTTATAAACCACTCACTGATTCTTTTGGAGATTTACCTTGAAAAGTTCAAACTGCATAATACTTGCTCATCAAAAAATCCCAGTTTATTCTTGGTTTTTCCACAAAACATGTGCATAACTTCCCCTTCTTTTCTTTTAAATGACATTTTCTATAACATAGAATGAATATTCACAGATGTATTTGTCCCGATTTTCAAGGATTTGATAATATATTAATAAAAATACAGAGTTGGAAAGAAAATTGCAAAACGATAATAAATATTGTAAAATAGTTTGACTATATTCACTTATATGTTACTAGCATATGGTAACCCAGTGATGCTCGGGCCAAGAAGGGACTGGAAAATCACAATGAAAGTAGTTAAAATAATTGAAAAATTAAAATCAAAAGAATACTTCCTTGCACTCATTTTCCGAAAATTTAGTTTATAGCATGCATTTATTGGCATTATAAATAGAAACACAAACCTACCAATATTTTTTTCGGATTTAAAAAAACAAAAACAAAATTGGACAAAAAATGAGTGAACAAGATTCAAAAAGACAAAGGGTTTTGGATCTTCTCGACGCGTATGTTGATCCAAAAATAAGTTCAGAGATTGTCAGTATGAGCGTAAGGACAGTCTGGAATATCCGGGTTGCCAATGAGTATGGGAAAGGAGTCAAAAGGAAGGTAGGAAGTGGAGGAAATGGTTTGAAGTGAGATGAAACATTTATCGAGTCTGTGGAGGCCAAGATCAAGGAAGATCGAACAGCATCAATGCGCTGCTTGGTTGACAAGTTCAACGTGGACAATATCACCATCAGGAGGGAAGTTCATGATGACCTCAACCTTAATGGCTTTGTCAGGACTCCAAGACATCTCCTCACGGACAATATGAAAGCCTCAAGGCTTAGGAGATACAAAAAAGTTATTAATTACTCTAAGTAAAATTGTAAAATTTACTTAGACAAGAAGATATTCATAGTCAACCAGATTTTGAACTGCAGAAACGATAGTTCATACCAGCATCCCATAAAGAAGTCCAGGGCAAATTCAGGACAAAACATTCGGCTCAAACAATGCACTTGTGAATAGTGACCTCTGATGGGAAGAAAATGGATCACTTCTTCTACAACCCAATGAAAAAATAAGTGATAAGGCCTACAATAAGGTCCGGAGGTAGAAAATCTTGCCTTGCCTAAAGGCTAACTATCCATAGAACAACTATGAGTGGACACAAGACGGTGCCTTTAGCCACACGGCCTTGCAAGGAGAACTTTGCTGACTTTTGGGGCAAGACATTCTGACCCTCTTTCAGTCCTGATCACTGGGCTAATTCAGGACAAAATATTCGGCCCAAACTCTGATGGGAAGAAAATTGATCATTTCTTCTTCAGGCCCAATGAGAAAATCGGGGCTGAAGCCTACTATAAGGTCCCTGAGTTGGAAAACCTTGCCCTGGATTAAGGCAAACTATCCGAAAAACAACTATTTGTCGATCCAAGACGTTGCCCCCAGCCATACGTCCTTGAAGAAACAATACTTCTTCAAGGAGCACTTTCCTGACTTCTGGGACAATACTTTCTGGCCCTCTTCAAGTCCTGATTTCAATCCCCTGGACTTGAGTGTGTGGAGCGTCTGAGAGAGCAAGGTTTGGAGGACATCCCAATGACATGTGATGGAGGTCAAGACCAGCATCAAGAAGCAATTGGCCAACATGGCAACATGGGAAGCAGCTATATTGAATGATTCTTTCTAAGATTAATTCCTAAAAGTTTTCGGAATTTTTTTTTTCTAAGAATAAGTTATTAAGGTTTAGGTTTTGCTTCTTGATCGTGAAAAATTTCCCTGTCACACTCTGTATGTACAAAATGTACTGTTTTGTGGCATTGCTTCTTAAAAATCGAAAATTAACATGAAAAAAAAAACAAAAATATATATATTTTTAAATATTCTGAAAATTTCTGTTATTTCGGTTAAACATCAATTTTATGTATCAAATTTTTATGCAAACAAATCTCCAGACAAATTTGTACAAACTTTAGTTTTTTTTTTGACGAATCCAATATTTCATGGTTAGTTCATTTTTTTTCTTTTTTTTTGTACCTGAAAAAAAAAACTGCGTTTTTCACAGATTTCTTTTTTTTGCACAAAACTTTTTTGATTTTGAATAAATTTAGAAAACGTAGTTATTCGTATAGCTGTTTTTTGAAACGCTAATCACTTTTTTATTTTAACCCAGTCGTCTATTTAGTCTCCTTGAGCTAAAAAAAAAACTGTTTTTGTGTTTTGGGTATTACATTAATCTTCCCTATATTACTCCCCGAAATTGCTATTCCCATCTTAACCTGACCAAGTTCAAAAGAGATAGCCATGCATTATTTCAGCCTTCTAGGTCCAACGGCGTGGGCACCTAAGAAAGCCACACACAAATACAAACTCAATTTTATATATATACAGATTACATTAAATATATTTTTAAATATACATTTTAGTAATAAACTTATCTAGTAAAACCTGATTATATAATTAATCTGATTATTTAATCAGTCGTCCTGATGTTAACTTCTCCCTTTGAAGTGTGCATTACTGTCTATCTTTGGTATAAATTATTTTAAAAAACCATAACGAAATAAATATATATGATTTTAAAAATAATAACAATATTTTCCCTTCACTTATGCTATTTTAAATATAGAAAGTTCTCCTATTTATAGAAGTAATTCATTTTCTACCCACAAAACCATATAACAGCCAGCTGATATTAATGAAGGTCTGAATGCAGGTTTACCATATGCCTCGTTCTGGCATTCTCCTCACAATCTTTTTTCTTTACAAACTACTCAACTTTATCTATAACTAGAGATGGGATTTGTATAAGAGCGCAAAGAGAAGGAGGGAGCGAGACATCTGGCATTACTGAATTAAGACTCTTGTTAATATCCGCTGCCTGTTATATGATTTTGGAGGAAGTAAAATGAATTACTGCTATAAAAAGGAGAGCCTTCTAATAATAGCACTAATAAAGAGAAAATATTATAATTATATTAGAATTCATATATATCTATTTTATAATACATTTTTAAATCAATATACAAAAAAAGTTAGACAACAATTTTTCTTTTAAAGGGAGATCCTAATACCTCAATGACCTATTAAATAATGAACAAAAATGAAGAAGAAGCACATGCGCTAACTGTTTTTCCTTTTCTAACCGCTGTACTTCCTTTTTTCTTTACACATATTCCTTCTTTATCTATAACTAACAATACAGCCTCTATGAATTCACTCTTTACAAGATGAACATGGACTCTTTAACATCTGAAACGTCTTGTTAGCCTATGTAAGGGGCTAGTATCCCAGTAAGGCCTCACGAGATTTTAAACGATAATTAAGATTGAAAAAATTATAAAATATAAAGAATCCAAGGTCAAGGCAAAGTTTATATCCGAAGAAAATGATGAATAATTTGATAATTTTGGGCAGAAATTCCGACTTACTTTTAGCGTCTACAAATAGAGATCCTCTCAGCTTTTGAGTGGATAGAGGATGCCCTGGTGATCATTCTTGTAAACACAATAGATCCTATTCTGCGAAGGTAAGGGAAAGTTTCATATGTCATGAGGGAAAATGAAAGAAAATAATAATGTGACATCACCTGCGTCATCATAAAATGCCGTATTACCGTGAATCTACTTTAGTGATGTGGCCATCTGAGTATTTACTTCAATCTCAAGAATCTTAAGGGATACCACTGACTTATAAAAATATTTTATACTAGTAGTAGTATGCGTCAATGCTCAAAGTAATTAGACGTCAACTAAGAGACAAATTTTGCTTTCAATTATAAAAGATAACTCCCAAAAATCCTTATGACATACTGAGAGTTTGGTCGTGAGTTATAGTGTAAGTCCTTATTAAACTTGGACTAGAATTAAGTATTTATAGCGGATTAATTCCAGCCTATATGGCCTCACTATACACAGAGTGGGATTTGTGTTGATTTGCTTCTTGTCAAGGCTGCTGGCGTCGGATCTAATGAAACGTAATGAGTCTAAGGGCGATAATTTTGGTAAGAATAGAAAAGCGTGCGAATAGGAAGGAATAAATACGCATGACATCATTGCTTAAATAGTATACATCTTCTTTTATCAAGAATGTTATCATTCCCGCCTATCTTATTCAATATTAATATAATATTAGATGCTGATAGTCGATAGAGAAATGAATAAAATGCCTAAAATAACGTCGTCTTCTGTCTGGATATCTGAAAATGGAGGCCCAGGAATTTGGAAATACTTACTGGCCGAGAAACAGATGGCTTGTCGGATTTGTCGATATAAATTTGCTTTTAGTCCCCTGTCTAGAATTACACGCCACTCATTCTCCTCATCTCATATCAAGAGCATGGATATTCATCTAAAAAAACAAGTTAATGATGAATACATCAAGTCAGACTTTAACTTTGATCTCACAAAGATGTTTATTGCATGTAATATACCCTTATCCATTACTAATCATCCGACGTTCAAAAAATTTATGGAGAAATACACGGGTAAATCCGTCCCTTCCCGAGGAACCATCATTAAATTAATGGAGGATGTTGGTAACGATGTCATCTCCAAAATCAAAGAAAAAGTCGAAGAGAAGGATATTTTTGTTGCTGTGGATGAGACAAAAGATAATCAGGAGCGATCAATCACTGCTATATTGATTGATCCTTTGGACGGCTATTTATTGGGTAGTCCATATCTCATCAACGTGATAGCCATTAAACGTGCTAGTGCAAACAACATAATAAATTTTGTTGTCGAGAGTATTCAAGTTACTCTTGGAACCGACATTAATGCTACTCTCCTGAAGGTGTTTATTATGGATGGAGCTTCTTATTGCAAAAAAGCTGGTGAAGACCTAAAAGATACTATCCTCCGTTGAAACATATTATCTGCGTGGCTTATGGGATCCATTACGTTGCTGAACTTGCTCGTAAAAGAGTTCCCTAGAAAAAATGAATTAATATCCGAAATCAAAAAAATATTTTTGAACGCTGGACCAAGAAAACGTAGATTTGCTGTTTCTTACCAAATTCCCTTACCCCCCAGCTCTAGTCATTACACGTTAGGGAACTTGGTAAAAAACAGCAGCTTACTATTTCAAGCACTTCATAGTAATCAGGGAATATTTTAGTAGCCTTCATGAAAAAAGGCCTTCTATAATTAAAGCAAAGGAGATTATTACTGACGAATATATATTTGAAGAATTGACCACTATTCATAATAATCTCAATCAAATTTCTGGGGACATCACAACTTTAGAAGGATGATTACCCTTACTTGTCAGCATTACCATCGTTGAACTGCTACGAAATGATATTAAGCTAGAGCCATTTCGATCTAAATTGATCAATTTCCTATCAGAAAATCCAACTTACAATGAATTGCGAGACCTAGGCTGTGTTGAAGATTCAATTTATAGAAATACCCCATTGTAAGTTGTGAAGTTGAGATAATTTTCAGCATGTTTAGAGTCATCCACAACAAATTACGATTAAAGTTATCAGTAAAAAGTATTAACTATTTACTGATTTCGAAATGGAATTCTGAATTTTGTACCATCTACCAGTAAGTATTTATTTTTTTAAATCCACTCATAAAAAATTATAATATTTTAGCTAAAAATAAAAAGAATTGTGATACACAACTCATAAAAGGCAAAAACAACTGCTTAAATGGTCACAACAACGGGGGTAGTAGCTTTGGATGGTTCGCAACTAGTTTGTCTGACACTAGTTTCTTCACTTAAAGACTTGGGTATGATCATTAGGTTTTCCAATATTACATAGTCCATAAATATTACTTTTTTGTAACTTAAGGATTAGCTATGGTTGATAAGCTCCAAAAAATGGGGTTCAGAAAACTCATAAAAGGCAAAAACAACTGCTTAAATGGTCACAACAACGGGGGTAGTTGCATTGGGTGTAGCATTATAATTGGCAATTGTGTGTATCCTTCATGATAGATACTCTTAATAAGGAGTAATATCGCTGGACATTACTACATAATTAGCTTTTGCTTTAAATCTTTACAATGTCATGTTAGACAACTACATTAAGTCAAGAATGGTTTCCTGAATTGTCTTATCAGTTATAAAGGAGTCTTATTTTTATATCCAAGATAAGTAATTAAGGTTTAAAATTTGACTGCATTGATTAAGTTTTCTTTTTTGAGATAAACATGAAATAAATGGAAGTGGGATTCAAAAATCTGTTCGTACTAAGATTGGAAGAAGATATGGATTTAAATCTTACATTATTTTATGAATTTGACATTTACTTTATTATTAATAATTATTAAGATCTCATTGGAGAGATATATCTATCCTGTGTACAATTGTATATGCAACTTCCACATGAGGGAAAAAATTATCTTTGACATATTAACCACAACTACATTTCGCTAAGTATTTAATGACGCAGTACATATTTTTAAAAGATAATTCAAATTATATTTATAAGATTAATATATAAAAAATGAGATGATGTCATCAATTTATTGTTGATATCTCAAATGCTGGTGACATAATATATGAAGATATCAAGAAACAAATTAATTGTAATTTATTGAATCGGCTTGTACATACGTGTATCATTTATTTATACGTCTATTAAATTATAACTTTTTCATAATATAATTATACATTTTAATTTTACACGGAATTTCCAAGATCTAGATTTCCTCAGGCTATATTTATGATATTCTATTAAAAGTAATACTAAACTATAAAAAAAATATTAAGTGTTAAATTAAATATAATTGAAGTATTTTTACATTTTTTGGTATTAGTTCATAAATTAACTAAACTGATTTTTTTTTTTTACATAATTGAGAACATGAAATTATATAACTTGTTAAATCAGTGTTTCATAGAATTAAAGGGTTTGTTTCTCTTTAAAAACTTGTTAATAGCATGTATCTACCGAGTCGTGCAACAGTTTTGAGACTTAAATAATGAACGAATTAAAGAATGATGTATAATTTTGTATACATTTAATATCCAAAACAGTGTTATCAATAAAATTTATAATAATGATATTAAGGATAATTAATCTGTAGTACATGTAACCACCGAAGGCACTAATAACGGCTTCCATGCGGCGGTGCTTTTGATGTGGGCCTCTGACATGGTAGACCACTGCTCATTGAAAAAATCATTTCAGGCCTCAACATTTGGGTGTCGAATTCTGCAAGCTTGAAACTCTACTTGCCATCAGATACTATAATCAAGGGTAATCAGATCTGGTGATTGGCGAGTCCAAGAGTTATTTTTCAATCATTCAAGGCCATTTTTTGGCCGTAAAGGAGGGAGCTCCATTCTGTTAATGGACCAACCCTGGAGATCTCCCTATCCTAGGGGAAGATCGGGTCATGAAAAATCTACAAGTACTGAGTGATCCATTTAAGTCTGAACACTTAAATCTGGCCTTCATCTGGTGAATAAATTTTAAACCATAATGTATTATGATATTTTTATAAATGCATCTTCACCAAAAAAAATTTGATAATTTAAATTTTTTATAAATTATTTTCTGTCTAAATAAAGGTTTAAAAAAATTAAAAAAATGTCTCAAAACTTTTGCACGACTTAGTATATCCTTGAATTTGTTCACCTTGTTTCTAGCATTTTGAATTCACTTTAATTTTGCGTATCTATGTTTTATTTCAGGATGATCCATTATAGTATTTTGCTAGAAAATCCCAATCTCATTTTACACTGATGCAGTGGTTTTAGGAAATCCAACAATATGTTAAAATGTATTTTTTTGAGAGAAAAAAATCTAGATAATGAGTTTTATTAAAAGAAATTATTTTCTTTTCTTTTTTTGTAAATAAAAAACTTCAAATGAGACAGTTTATCCTATTATCTTTTACGCCACTACCCGTAGAAAAGTTATGCTTTGTCATGTTGGAGATTAATATGTTAGTGCATACAAGATAAGTCTGGGGATTTCATACTAAAAGGCTTATTTTCCCAGGAGTGGCATTAAGTTTTTAACATAATATGCAGAAATTTTAACTATTTCATATTTTACTCATAAAATATATGTAATATAATAATAAAATAAGTGTTCTTACTGAGGTAAGCAACATACAGAAACACCAGGAACGATAATACGGGAATATTTCCACAAATATACTAATAAAAAAATACTTACATAAAAAAGGCATTTTAATTAAAATTGTAAAACCCATATATATATATATATTTAAATATACCATTTAATGTTAGAGTTTGAAAAAAAAAATCTACTACATGCCCTGATTAATACATATACCAGAACTTGACAGATATTGACCCCAAAAGGAAATTAAAACAATATTTTAAAACTTAAATCATACAAAATTCCTTCCAAAATACTTTAGACCGCCGTATCACAAACATTACATTATTTGATCCTTCATCAAATATGCAAAATATAGTATCAGGCACAATTTTTGAGCTATCCTCCATCAAATTGCCTTTAATATGAAATAACTGAGCTCAGAGCTGTTCCTATGGGGCTATGTACAAAATTCGTACGCAGCTAAGAGAGCTTTAAAATTGTGAGCACAAGCAAAAATAAAGGTTCTTCGATTATGTATACCTAAGGACGTCTTAAAAAAAAAAAAAAAAAAGAACAACTTACCTTTAGTTATTGGCACAATTTTAAAATTTAACACTTTTCCAGAGTGAAAACAACCTTTTTTCATTAAAGATTTATCTATTCGTAAAAATCTGTAGAAAACTAATAGTATTGTCTTTAATTTTTTTATCTTTCATCCCCTCAAATTTTGTCTCTTCACAATTTTGTCTCTTGGGATTATTCAATTTTATTGGCTCAATTCGGCATTTATAAAAAAAGGAAAAAAACATTCGCAGAAACAATGTCAAAGATTCGTCAAAAAAGCAATCCCTCCCTTAAAAAGATCTTACTTACTGCATTGATACCTTAGTTGGAACGGATCTGACTGAATGAGCTCCCCCCAGAATCTTAGGAACACCCTTGTATAGTATAATTAAATAATCCTTTCATATACTATTTTTTGGGGGGTTATATTTCTTAGATTTTGAAAAGCCCTGATTTTATTCATTTCGATATCCTCATGGGGTGTCTATTACCATTGCATACTTAATTATACCACTTAATAGAAATTACGTATGTGAAAAAAGTTACATACGCATCAATATGACCATGAAGTGCATACATATATGATGTTATTTAAATTTCGGGAGTGAACGATCCATGGGTTGTCATAACTTTTTTTTATGATTTGTAAAAAATATATATATATAATAAGGCAAACTTCCGTGTTTCATCACTCTGACCTTCAAGTGTAGAATAACTATTATACTACTGTGCGTACTTTGTACTCCCCAGGCGTACTTTACAAAACTGTAGCATATTTGTAAAGGACAAATAATAATAAAGTCAAAATTTACATTGGCATTCAACATGGGCCTTTGAATGTTAAATCAAAAAGCGGCAAATAATGTCCTAGAACTATTTATTTTAGTTATAAGCAACTATATATAATATGATAAAAACTTGTAAAGATATATATGACTTTTAAGGTATAGACAGTCGGAAAGCCTTTCTTGTACATATATATGTATTTAATAATTAGAATCTACAATACACCTGTGACTTGGAATTTACAAGACAAAAAATACTCTTTTTTCATTTCTGTACGTACATACATACACCAGTCATCTTTCTCTGCGCGCGTATAGGTTTGAATGCGGCCCGATGAATTATATGTCAAATCATCTAGTGCTTATCATTAAGTATTAAAAAAAGAGTTATAGATTCAGTTCATCCCTATATCTTGTTCATATAGTTACGTGACTTTATTTATAGTACTACATAGTTATTTGTTTATTTTTTTATGTTAGTGTATGCAGTAGACAAAGGGATATCTACCGTTTTCTCAACCAACAAACAGTCTCTAGATTAAAATTTTTTAGTACAATTAGCTAGTACTTATAAATTAAACAAAGTAAGTTATTCATATTCATTTCTGCTTCTCATTATAAATTAATGTACATAATTATAATCTCTCGCATAAAAAACTCAAGCTTTGTTTATTCCTATACTACTATAAGATTAAAAAAAAATAGAAGAGTAATAAAGATATTAATGTAATATAACTATATAATTAATAACTTGTGGGTGACCTCATCATTGCTTGGAGTTATTTGTTGAACTATAAAACAAAGTTGTTTAACGCCTTTGTTTGCCATATTCATTGTACGATTATGTATAGTCAATTTGATTTTTGTTATTGTTTAAAATATATTCCTATTGGTCAGATGAAAGTGTATCAATTGGAAAAAAGTAAACATTTTAGTACGACAACTAATTCATCTGACCTAAGAAATTGAAGTCAATATAACTGTTGGGTCAGCGGAAAATTTCGTAGGATGACATATGGATGATGCAACTAGAATTAAATCATTTCATTTTTTAGTTAGTGTCAGCCATAGATAAGTATAGCTTGCTTGAGGGTATTAGTGATCATGTCAACTGTTGTATACACCCACTGTAGGATATATATATATACATTGTTCAAAAATCAAGAAAAAAAAATTTAATTTAGTATAAAAATCCCGACAAATGCTGACGCCATCTCGAGTCGATAACAACCTCTGCAATAAAAACTTAGTCGCTCTATATATTTTCTTGGGTATCAACCTTCAAACAATATGTGTACAAGTTTGTCAGCTGTAGGGCCATTGGTTCTTGAGATATATTTTTGTGTGAGAAGCAACTTTTATTATTGTTGAAAAATTGAAGAAATAGAATTTTGTATGGAAGTAAAACAATTCTTTTTGGTGAAAAAAAAACAAAAATCTTGAAGACAAGGCTTGACTTGATAAACATAAAATTGAACTTATTAACATCAAAATAAACCGTTGATAAATGGGTTCTAAATTTAAAGGAGGCAACATTAGCATTGAAGGCCATGCGCGCAGTGTCTGTTTGAAAGATACTTATGAAACCATCAAAAAAGTCCACAAAATAATTTTGAATGATCGAAAAGTGAAATTGACCGAACTAACTGAGAGTATACAGATATCATAGAAACGTCTTGAATCCTACTTGAACTTTTGCACATGCAAAAGTTATGTGCAAAATGGGTGCTCCACAAGCACACAATCAATCAAAAGAAACAATATGTTCATGATTTAGACCAATTTTTAGCATAATTCAACTATAATAAATACGAAACTTTTTTATGAGATGTGACTATGGATCAAACTTGGCTTCATCATTACGCTCTATATTCAATTCGACAGTCAGCCAAGTGGACTTTATGCAATTAACCAACTCTGTGACAAATTATTAAAACGATTGCAAAAGATAAATGGATTAGACAGCTGTATTAATCAGATCTGGCCCCTATTCACTTTTTCCTGTTTGTAGATCTTAAAAAAATTATCAATGGAAAAAAAGGACACTTTTTTATATTTGTGAATAATTATGCCCATGTTTAAATTTAAAAATTTAAAGTCTTTTGAATGAAATTCCAAAAATATTTAATACATAGTGCCAAAACAAGATTAAACATATTTAACACAATATTTTTAGCACTTCCATCTTGCGTTCTTTCTATAAACCTTCTTTACTATCAACTAATTATCCAATTTAACCTTTTTAATTTATTTTTTTAATATAATTGTTTATTTTAACTTTTTTTTTTAATTTTAAGCGCTTTGCGTCACACACGCTCGTTGCTGCATTGTAATTTTTTAGATCAAGTAGTTCTAAGATATTCAGAGTAATAAGTACTTTACAGACACACCAACAAACGTTCCTTTACCATTATAGATTAAAAATGAATTGTAAACTTAGAAATCGAATGCAAAATACACATAGACTTAATTGAATGTCAAATAATTATGAAAAATGAAATTAACTCTTTTATTAATTCATATATGTAGTCTGTATATTTTGATCCCTCACTTGACTGCAATATAAATATATTGAATGAAAAAAAAAAACATTCTATTTATTTTAAACTGCATATTTAATCTTTAATTGATTAAGTTTCTAAGTGCTCAATTATGTCAGATTTAAATTATTGATCTCCTCTTTTACTTCATCGGAATAAATGAATGACTCTTTTGCAAATGTCTCAAATGTCTTAGGTCAAAGTATTGTGACGTTATTTGCAATGTAGTACTCGCAAATAAACGTTTTACCTGAGAAAGTCTTAATATTTATTTGCAATGCATCTACTTTTATCATTTCTTGAGCTTGCATTCTTACGGATAAAATACATTGAAAAAATATAATTTAAGCATACTTTTGATTTAAGGGATTATTTAAATGCGTGGCACATGACGGAGTTATTCAGTAAAATTATTGAACTTGGTCATTTCTAATCTAAAAAGAAACATATAACAATACCTAAAATCATTTGGTAGTTAATCAATTCTCCTCAGTTAAGGAATTTTTATTTAATAATAATTGTTGCAAATGATTTACAGCTTGACAAAAATTAATTTAAGGGCCCTTTTTTAAATTCTTATAATTTAACAAAACTTTGCTTAGAATTCAATAGATAGTTTTAAGGGCTTTATATAAGCTTTTTTTCAAATTTGATATAAATATTACAAGTATTAAAAGTAATAGAGGAGTATTAATTAGAGCTATCACTAACGTGGGGGGCACCTCTACCACCCAATAGCATACATTGGAATAAGGATTTCCATTCATCCGCCGCCCCAGTTGGTGTTTGTAGCACTGCTTGAGTTAGGAATATCCCCCCTTCGCTCTGAATTTCGTTGCAGAATCCCTTTTAACGATAATTAAATTATAATACTAGCAGAAGAATGCAAGTTTGTATTTCGTGCAGTCATTTTTTGAGTGTATCTTAGAAACCTATTAAATTAAACTTCATGAAAACGGGGGAATAAAGCAAAATTGATATTTACATAATTAAATATTTATTCCACTGCATAATTTCTTTTCTGTGGAATGACTTTTTTTTAGAAAGGAATTCCTCACAAAAAAAAATCCCTTTGTTTTTTCTATGCAATTTTTTTTTTTTGGAGAGTAATAATTTAAAAAAAATTAAAAATGCGATGACATCAAATATTTTTCAATTTTTATTCATATATGCGCATTCTACTCGTTTTTATGATATTCTGAAATTTTTTCTAAACAAATTGAAGTGAGAATAAATAAAGGGCTGCATTTTTAAATATTAATTTCTTTGCTCTGCTGTACAATTTGCCCGATTGAGGAAAAAAATTTATAATAGAATATATTTTTTTGGAGGGGGCTATAGAGCCCCTACAGCCAAACCCCTGCGGACGCCCCTGGGGAAGTACATTATATAGAGTAAAAAAGAATGAATGTGAATGAGGTTTAGATACAAGGGAAAGTCGCTAGCTGAAACTCATAAGTCAACTCGTCATATTAAAAAAAGAACAAGCTGTTTTCTCAAGCTGTTTTCTCAAGCTGTTATTATTATTTTTTCATAATGAGGAGAAACACCTCATTATTGAGTAATCTACTAATGAAAAACGAAGAGTAACATTAAAGCAAGTTTTATCTATTCGTCAACGCTTAATGACTCTGAGCAATGTTGGGTACTCCTGCTCGTAATTTATACATGCATATATATATATATATATATATGTATTCCTTTTTTCTTTCCCTTGCTTAATATGACATACTGAGCTTTAGCTACACACGCTCGTTGCTACATAGTAATTTCTTAGCTAAAGTAGTCATGCAGTTCTAATATATTAAGATCACACTCAAAAATGAAGTCTTGACTGACAGAACAACTGTGTTCTATTAGTATAAAATATTTACGCTCATATATTTATCCTCTAATATTCTTGTACAACATGAAGCCAATTACAAAGAATGCATAAATAATCAATATAGAACTTCTTTTTTTTTAAATTGGCTATTCGAGAAACAGTTTTGTTATTTTTAAATTATCGTTTGTATAAACTATTTTCCTTTTTACAAACGTATAAATTAGAGGGTCTAATATTTTTCTTGAGTTTTTGAAATTTTAGGTGCTATTCATGCTATAAATAAATAAGTTTAAGGCAATTTTATTTCCTCTTTGACTTATGGAAAAAAAAAAAAAAAAGTATAATGTTTTTTTTCTTAATGAATCAGAAATTTTTAGAATTACTCTTTCTTTTTAGAAATCATGGCGCAGTCATCGATTCCCGAAAAAGAGGGAGAAAATCCAGAACCCCAAGGAACTTTTGGAATGATCAAGAACGTCATTATTATTTCCGTGTCCTTCCTTCTTCTGTTTACTGCATTTCAGTCCATGTCTCAACTACAATCCTCCATCAATCAGGTATAATGACTAGGGATGTGAAAAATGTTGAAAATCTCTTGAGAATACATTTAAAAAAAAGTATATGTTGGTAACCTGGAAGATATTAATGCTCTTAAGAACTGTTTTTCCCTATTCTGAAAGTTCAAACGTTTTGACAATAGTATTGAATCAATCTAAAAAGACAGCAGTCTTATCAGTCAATTCCTAACTAATATTGTCAGTCCTAGGACTGCCCCTAATCGATCATATCGATTGACATTGTCATTTCTACTGTTCATATTTTATCATTAGGTTCTTTAAAGGGCCCAAAAAACCAGAGTATTGAAGTAGGAGGTTGTAAAAAAAAAGATATAGCAAACTATCTTTTGATAAATATTAGAGTTGGATGGGTGTAAAGAAATGAAAAAGGCTGCAGCCCATTTAGTCCAGTCTGGATTAATTTTATCAGTCGTAGAACTAGTCCTTATCGATCGTTTATGGTAATTACAACAGTTTAAAGGCCGTAATTAATATCTACGTCATTTCAACTGTTGAATTTTTATCATAGCTTCTATCAAAGACACAAAACAACTGAATTTTAAAGTAGGGGATATATCAGGGGCATTCGCAGGGGTGGGCTGGAGGTGCTGTTTAAAAAAAAATTCTAAGTACATTTATTTTCCATTTTTTTTTCCAACAAATTTAATTTTTTGTTAATAGCTATGGGTTTTTGAAACAAATTTCCAAAAAATTTAATACTTGAAAGTTTTTTCTGAACAACAGTCGATTTTTATTATAAATTTAATTATATATTTTTTTTTTTCCAAAAAATTTAGTTGCCAAATTTTTCCACAAATAATTAAAATTTTTGTGAATTGCTAGGGATTTTGAAAATTTTTTGTGAACAACTTTGAATTTTTTAAACTTTTTTTAAAAATATATTTTTTTTTTGAATAGCTTTGAATTTTAATTTGAAATGTAATTTTCCAATTTTTTTTCCAAAAGAACTAATATTTGAAAAAAAAATTCCGAAAAAATGAATATTTGAAGTGTTTCTTCAAAATGTTAAAATTAAGTGAATTAGTTTTGATTTTTGATTTTTTTTTTCAAAAAATTTAATATTTGAATTTTCTTTTCCAAACATTTTAATTTGAAAATTTTTTACTGAATGCTATGGTTTTTTTTCAAAAAACCATACCCCCCTTAAAAAAAAAGAAAATAAAATATATATATATAACCTTGTGGACGCCCCTAGTGTGGCTTGAACTTACAATACTAGTATTATATATTCCAGCTGTATTCATTATTTTACTGTTTTTATTTGACATTTCTAGCTAAGAGTGGAGAAAATTAAAAAATAGTTATGACAGTAAGACTGCAGAACCAATTAATCGGTCCTTAGGAATGGCTAATTGTGAAAAAAAAAACCTGTACCATTACCAAAAACAGGGTGTTACCTATTAGGAATGCCGTTCTAGGACCGATCCCGCACTAATTAGCGAAGAAAGAACGCTATAGTTTCATAGTGGTCACTATATATCAGTAGATATGTTGTCTATCAAACTTGCCAACATATATTTCTCTTTTTGATTGACACTCACAATGATCTGGACCATTTTCACATCTCTAAAAATAACCCGAATTCAAATAGTTATTTTTTAAATTCCTGTCTGCTTTTTTTTTTTTGTTATTTCAGGAAAAAGGACTTGGAATCTACTCCCTTTCCGTGATATATGCAGCTCTCGTTATATCATCCTTGTTTTTCCCGAGTTATTTAATCAAAAAATTTACAGTCAAATGGACTTTAGTATTTTCCATGCTTTGTTACTCTCTATATATTGGTGCACAGTTTTACCCAAAGTTTTATACTCTAATCCCTGCTGCAATTGTCCTTGGTATGGGGGCAGCTCCAATGTGGAGTGCTAAATGTACTTATTTGACACAGGTGAAGGGCTCTATTGAGAGGGTTAAAAACGTTTTAATCATTCATTTAATTTAGGTTGGTAATAAATACGCCGAAGTTACAGGCAAATCAGTCGAAAAAGTTGTGGTTCGATTTTTTGGAATCTTTTTTTTCTTCTTTCAATGTTCTTCCATATTAGGGCATCTCATTAGTTCTCTAGGTATGATCTTGTATTATTTATACCAAATAAAAACTGTTGTGTTATGGCCTGTAGATATATATATAAGGTTGTAAATCGTAAGCATTTAAAAAATACGTAAAAAAAGAAACAGATATTAACATGAAACCCTGATATTTGAAGAATTTTTGTGAGGAGAGCATCAATGATGCCATGACTTTTCATTTAATAAGCTGCAAGCAACTGTGAAACAACTTAAACAAACACAAATTCCGCTCCATATCAAGTGGGGAAATAAGGAAGAATAACTCGATCCTCAATATTACTCTGAGTCCAATAAAAACATACACTTCCAACTAGTAATGCTAATCAATCGGAAGTATTTTGGGCATTTAAAAAAAAACAATAATTATTGTGGTATCCCTAAACAATTTTAATAATGTTTTGGAAGAGAGCAACTTATCTGGCATAAAGTTTGTTTCATTAAATCAGGTACAGCAGCTGTGACGAAGGAGAAGCAGGAGGGGAGGGGGGAGAATGAAAAAAATAAGCATATTGGCAAGAATTATACAGATCTGGATCCTCAATTCTACTCCAAGTCCAGCCCTATTTTGAGGAGGCCTTGGTTCTTATCTAATTTAATGAAAAAAGATTCAAAAATCCATATCTATCCACAAAAAAATTTAAAAATTCATAGCTTTTCACAAAAAAAAACATACTTTTGGGATACAAATTTGAAAAAATAAATTTTTTGGAAAAAAAATTTCAAAAAGTCAAATTTTTTTTGGAAAAAATTTCAAAAATCTAGAGCTATTCACAAAAAAAATCAAAATCCATAGCTATTTACAGAAAATTATATTTTTAGGAAAAATAAATAAAAATATGAATTTTTTAGAAAAAAATTTCAAAAATTAAATTTCAAACAAAAAAATTTTTTGCGAGGAAATTAAAAAAAATCCAAAGCTACTAACAGAAAATTAATTATTTGGTAATAACAATTTCAAATATTAAATTTTTTGAACTGTTGTATAATTTACGCGAATGAGGAATTTTTTTGTAAAAAAGCAAAAATTCCTTAATTTGGGGAGAGGCTACAGGCCCTCCAACCCACCCCCTGCGTTCGCCCCTCAAGTTCAACAAGGAGTTACAATTATTGTTCCGCAACAAATCCTACCGTTACTCTCGATCAGGTTTGAAAATTATTGAATTTTGTATAAAAGAAAGTTCACTACTTAGGAGTTAAATACTTATAACGACAGTTGGATTTTCAATTATTCTCCAAGTCCAAAAAAGACTTACACTTGTAAATCCTCAGCTTTACTCTCCGCTATTCACGAGCACACACACTCTTACTTACACTTCAAACTGTAGATGTTCTCTCCTCAAGAATGAAAGAATTATAGTAAAATCTTTAAAAAAAAATATTAGGGTTGCCAACAGGAACAACAAAAAATCGCAATCTAAAAAATTTTTAAGATTTACAACACTGGTAATATAGTATACAATATTTTTTTTTACAGGAATAAAAACACACTTTTTTATCCAATGGTTTCGATTTACCATGATAAATTAAGGGTTAGACTAAATTTGTGACAGAGAAAAAAAGTATTTGAAAGAAATGTATTAGCAAATAAACAAAACTAATATATATATATATATTAATTTAATAACTTGTCTTCGCAGTGGAATTATTATCATTTTAACATTCATTTTCTTTTTTTTTACATTCAAGTTCTGAAAAGGCAAAAGTCAAATTATACAATTACTGAAGATGACCTTTCCTACTGTGGAATCAATTATTGCTCAGCACGCAACACCACAGATAACTTTTCTGTATCGGATGAAAGTCGATGGATGTTATCTGGAATCTTTCTTGGTTGTTCACTATTGAGTGTTGTCATAGCCTCAATTTTTATCGACCCATTAACCAAGTAGTCGAAACAGAAAAAAGTTATATTTTTTAAAACATATTTTGATAGATCCTTTTTTACAAACCTAGATATGGTGAAAATGAAAGAAATGAAATGGGTAAAAAATTAACTGGATTTAAACTTTTTATTGCAACCTCTCTTCAAACAATTAAAACGAAACAACTTTTGATAATTCCACTTACATTTTGGTCAGGAGTAGAACAAGGATTCTTTGGTGCTGATTTTACTGCTGTAAGTTTCCTACATAATATTAAAAGTTTTTTATCCTTATTAACATAATTTTTATTTAGGCCTATGTTACATGTGTTCTTGGAATTAATAATGTAGGATACGTGCTCATTTGTTACGGAGTCTGTGATGCTGTTTTCTCATACTTCCTTGGAAGCTTGATAAAGTATGTTGGTCGAATCCCAATCTTTTACTTTGGTGCCATTATAAACGCAGCCGTCATTTTGACATTCTTTTATTGGACTCCTCGACCTGACGAAATCTACGTTTTTTACATTTTGTCTGGCCTTTGGGGAACAGCAGATGCTGTATGGCAAACACAAATTAATGGTATGATAATATTATAGTAGTAATGGATCGGTTAAAAAAAAGTTGTATCAGTCTAATACTGATTAACTTAATTAGTCCTAGGACCGGCCCTTATCGGTCTTTTATGGAAAGTACATAGTTTCAGCTGTTGAAGTTGTAACATAAGCTTCTTCAAAGACACGAGATACTTGAAGTTTAAAGTGGGAAGTGTGTGGCTAGAACGTATAGTACTCACGAATGATATGATCTAGCTTCCATTTACTATTTTCTTCAATCCTAGCTAGGACACGTCGTTAACTTTATTGTATCACGCAACCTTGCCTTTTTTCGTGTCCTTTTAGAAACGGAGTATAAGTATATTATAACTTATTACTTTGTTTATTTATGAAAAAGATTAAATTTAGAAATAGCTAGACGTATGAAGTGAGTTGAGTGAATCCATAGCTGACAACAAAATACATAAGGTATTTTTGTGTTGGCTGGGTAACGCCGTGAGAAATAAAGAAAATGAAAATATAACTAGGACCCAAGAACCAACTAATCGGTATTTTAGACTGTTGAATGTTGAAAAAGATTGGACTGATTAAGAATGACCGATCCAACACTATATTATAGTATTTCACAAGTTTTTAATTTATACTTATATTTATTTGCAGCCTTTTATGGAGTTGTATTTGAGGGAAGTGAAGAGGCTGCCTTTTCGAATTACCGCCTTTGGGAGTCACTTGGATTTATTGTTTCATATGTGCTTGAGCATACAGTTTGTGTCTATACCAAGGTTTGGGTATTAGTTGGTGTGCTATCCGCTGGAATGATTGGATACACCGTCATTGAAGTTATGTTGAAAACGAAAAAAAAGAGCATATCCGACTAATTTTGGGGGTTTTCTCAATTAAAGGACTAATTGGTTATTACTTAACTAACAAAAACCATGTGAAATTATGCTCCAAGGATATGTTATGCCTCTTGCAAAAATCTGTTATCTTTTATTATTCACTCAATTAGCAATGAGTCAACTCGAACTCTTATTCTATTAAGTATTTTATATTTTTGTATTTGTTGTTTTATCATTATCATGTGTTTCCTTCTCTATTTTTGTTCTTATAGATGTTACATAATTTTCAAACATTATAATATAATTCAAAATATATAGGTACCTAGATATTTCATATGAGAAAAAAGAAGTCATAATGGCATACCTAGGGTTGTATTTTCGTCATGTGAATACACACACTAATGATCAGTGATGAAAAACCAGTATAGAATAGGCATGTTAAAAAAGAGACTGCACATCAACATGGTAATCCTGACAAATTGAGGAATGCTTTGGAGCAGAGAAAGAAAAACGCGTATGACGTTTTATTAGATCAGCTACAATCTACTGTGACAAGTGAGGAAAGAGAAAAGGATACAAGCTAGGAAATTATCTAGAATCAGTCCAATGTCGATCCCCAATTATAAATTGAGTCCTACAAGGACTTAAAATTATAACTCCACAACAAATCCTCAGGGATATGCTCCATCTTTTATGAGCTAACCCGAATGTTCGATCAGGAGGATATTAGCAGAGTCCAAGACCTTCACTAGGTCAGTATTGAAGATGTTATCGTTAGAAGGGATGACGTTGAGCAGCCTCTGTGTAGCTTTGTCTACCTTATTGTTTAAATTTACATTATTTTTTTATATAACACACTGCCCATGCTGTTCTAGGACACACTTCCTGTTGGCTTTAGCGCTAAAGTTGCAAATCTTGAATAGTAAACACATTGTTTAAGGCACATAAGTCCAAATCTTGGTGACACCGAGCTCCTTAATGAGCAATGAGGGGTCTACTTGCGTAGGCTTGGCCAATTTAGAAAGACGTTATTTCACTTTGAATGAATGTAACTATGTTGAAAATAAATTTTACTAAATGCCCGTTTATATTTATAGATAAAAAACAGATTGTAAAAATCTAAATCTAGTTTTGTGAGAAGATGGATATTATATATTTTTTGATTATCCGTGTACTTTTTCCTTTAAAATTCATGGCGCCAATCTTCTTATTCTTCTCTTCCTTCTCCAATACTCGTGCTTAATACATCCTTTACACAATTAACTAAATATTTTTTTATCTAAAAGGGGGGTAAAAATGCAAAAAAAAATAAGGTTAAAATATAAATGCAAACAGGAGCCCAAGATGCAAATAAATCTTATTTGCATAAGATGTTTTCTCTTCAAGAATGAAGGAATGCTTTATAACTAGAGTTGTATAAAATATGACCCCTGGTATGCAAAAATAAAAGAAACTGAAAATTAACGCGGTAATCCTGACAATTAGAAGAATGTTAGCTTAGCTATCATCACTAAGGGTGATAATTTTGGTAAGAATAGAAAAGCGTGCGAGCAGAAGAGAAGAAATACTTATGGCATCATTGATTAAATAATATACATCTTCTTCTATCAATCAAGAACGTCATCATTCCCGCCTTTATTATTCAATATTAATATAATATTAGATGGTGATAGTCGATAGAGAACTGAATAAAATGCCTAAAATAACGTCGCCTTCTGTCTGGATTTCTGAAAATGGAGGCCCAGGAATTTGGAAAATACTTACCGGATGAGAAACAGATGGTTTGTCGGATTTGTCGATATAAATGTGCCTTTAGTCCCCTGTCTAGAATTACACGCCACTCATTATCCTCATCTCATATCAAGAGTATGGATATTCATCTAAAATATCAAGTTAATGATGAATACATCAAGTCAGACTTTAACTCTGCTCTCACAAAGATGCTTATTGCATGTAATATAACCTTATCAATTGCTAATCATCTATGTTCAAAAAATTTATGGAGAAATACACGAGTAAACCTATCCCTTCCCGAGGAGCCATCATTAAATTAATGGAGGATGTTGCTACTGATGTCATTTATAGAAATACATATAAAAATGTTTTGAGTCGTCCACACCAAATGACGATCAAGTTATCAGTAAAATGTATTTAATATTTACTAATTTCGAAATGAAACTCTGAATTTTGTACTATCTAACAGTAAGTATTCAATCTTTTTTTAAATCTAACCCTAAAATATGATTCTATTTTAGCTAAACATATCAAGAATTATGATACACAACTCATTAAATAGTAAAAACAACTGCTTAAATGGTCACAACAACGGGGGTAGTAGCTTTGGATGGTTCGCAACTAGTTTGTCTGAGACTAGTTTCTTCACTTAAAGACTTGGGTATGATCATTAGGTTTTCCAATATTACATAGTCAAGAAATATTACTTCTTTATCACTTAAGGCTTAGCTATGGTTGATAGGCTCCAAGAAATGGTGTTCAGAAAACTCATAAAAGGCAAAAACAACTGCTTAAATGGTCACAGCATTGGGTGTAGCATTATAATTACCAATTGTGTATATATGTTGTTATATAAGCATAAATAGCGGAGAAAAAAATCTTTTTTGATGCTCTTAATAAGTAGTAATATCGCCGGACATTACTACATAATTAGCTTTTGCTCTAAATCTTTACGATGTCATGTTAGAAAACTACAATAAGTCAAGAATGGTTGCCTGAATTGTCTTATCAGTTAAATTTGACTGCATGGATTAACTTTTCTTTTTTTAGATAAATATGAAATAAATGAAAGTGGGGTATTCTAAAAGCTATTCTTACTAAGATTGGAAGAAGATATGGATTGAAATCTAACATTATTTTATGATTTACTTTATTATTAATAATTATTAAAATCTCATCGGTAGAAATATATCTATCCTGTGCACAATTGTATATGCAACTTGCACATAAGGAAAAAGGTGATGATCTTTTGATTAAACTCCACGTCTGGCTTGTATTTTGCAACCTCAAGTTATGACATATTGAACTGAATTCCGATGTTAGAACAAGAATATATTATTTGGATCAATCTATTATTTCAATATTCTGTATTTATAATTTATTGTTATTATTAGTTATATGATTCTAATTGTTTAATTTTGTATATTTAACTTAAATGTATGATGGTTTATTTTTAGTATGTAGATTATATTTAATTTAAGCCTTCTATTTTAAATTTGGAACTTCAAATATATTTCGAAATACTCTTATTTTGTCGTTTTATTAGTTATTTTTCTGAGAAATGGTTCACAATAAATTACTATTTCATGGAGTGTGACATTTCCAAATCTACTGTAACCGATAAAAATCGTCTAAGTCAATTATATGTATTATATCTTTATTAAACATTTTGCTAATAAATACTTTCGTTACACCCCAAAAAAAATCATAATATAAATACTGATGTGATTATCACTGATAATCACATGATAAATACCATGATGTCTTTCCTCGTCTCCTCGCGTTTTTCTCTACAATATTATTAACTAATTTATCACTTACGCTATAATTTATTTGTAAGTCAGGGGGGGGGGGCAAACTATATGTATATAATAATCACGTCATCAGAGACGTCCACCTATTTTAGTGGAAGACATTTTTTTAAATCAGAAAAAAGATTTTTAACTCGTAAATTTTTTTTGAACGAGACTAAATTTCAACAAATAACTGTTTTTTTAGACAATTTGAAACTTTTTTTTATTAGAATAATTATAAAATTTTACAAAAGTGGGGGAGGGGGGCAATGTCCCTATGGTTCCAGCGCTACTTGTGGTTATGGTATTCATATTTGATAAGTTGCAAGCCGCCGTGAGAGGAATGAAATAAACACAAATCCAATTCCTTATGTAGCAATTACATATTTACATATAAGGTGGAATTACTCCGATATCGATCTTCAATTCTACTCTAAGTCCAACAAGGACATCAGCTGAGGTGTTTACCTGTATGTAATTAAACCTTGAATGTAATTAAAGAGTTTTACAATTCACGTCGCCGAAATTCCAAGGGGTAACAGAGTAAATGGAGTCATGGAATGGAGAGGAAGGATTGTAGACGGGAAATTAATATAAAGGTACAGTGTATTTTTTAAATGAAAAAAGACGACATATATAAGGGAGAATAAAGGCTATGATAGAAGAACGTACATTGGTGATGAAAACCAGTAAATATTACCACAATAAGAGATGAACAAGGATAACTCCTGAGCAACCCCTCATTGTTGCTTTGTGTCTTTCATGAGTACAGCCACATAAAATTACTTTATAATTATATCTATATTTTTTCACCTCAAAAATAAAATAATAATGATTAGTGATGTAAATCCTGTGAATTTTTTCGGTGATCCATTTTTTTGGAAATGGTAATCTTAAGAATGAATTTTCTTTTCTTTGGCAGTTGCCATTTAATTCTTGAATAGTGAACATCCTTTCTATAATAGCTTCAATTATATTCAAACCCTGATTAAACATTCGTGTGTGCTCATAAAATACCCTGTGGATTTGTCGAGGGGTTATAATTGAAAGTCCTTGTTAGACTCGGAGATGAATTTGAATAATTTGTGCCAATGTCTTTGTTCAGTTCCTTTTCTCCCTACTCCCTTGTCACAACTGATCTCCTACAAAACATTTATCAAATTATTAGGGTTACAATGTTGATTTTAGGATTCTTTTTTAACATCCCCATTATACATAGCCTAACATAAAGATTTTCATCTCTGAAAATGACTATAGATTTATAAAATAAAAACAATGAAAAGTCTTGCCTGCGCTCTAGGTAATATTTTATACAGCTCTATTAACAACCCTAAACATACCTTCTCAAACTGTTGTTATCCGACCTTACGCCAACGCACTCTGTATAGACTACAAGACTACTACCACGTTTTTTGTTTTTTAAATTTATAACAGGTAAAATACGAATATATGTTGGTATATTATCATCAGTTTCTTGATGGTTAGGTAGTGAAAGAAATAATGTCTTCTGAAATGGAATTATTTGTGAAGAAATTGGTGGATATCGAAGCAATCCGTTTTGGGGAATATGTTTTAAAAAGCGGCATTAAGTCGCCTATTTACTTCGATCTCAGAGTCATCATTTCATATCCAGAGCTACTAAGAGATGCTTCTGATTTACTTTGGAAAGTAAATAACTATCTATTTCTACGAATCGTTAAAGTTTCTTCCTCAAGATTAATTCTTAAACGAATAATAATTACACTTTAATATATTAAGGTACTAATGCGATAATACTTTTTAATTCCAGCTGTTACCTAATAGTTCCAATGTGGACGTTCTATGTGGCGTTCCCTACACAGCATTGCCGATTTCAACTATTATGGGAATAGACCAAAAACTTCCTATACTAATCCGACGAAAAGAAGCTAAGTCATACGGGACAAAGAAAATTATTGAGGGGAATTTTACTCCGGGACAAAACTGTTTAATCGTCGAAGTAAATAAACCATTCATTTACGTCAGTATTTGTTGTCAATTTACATTCTTATGTTTCGTAGGATGTAGTAACGAGTGGAACTAGCGTTTTGGAAACTGCAAAGATCTTAAGGGATCATGGTCTTATAGTGAAGGATGCAGTGGTTGTTCTCAATAGAAACCAAGGAGGTGAAGCGGCCCTCAGAGACAATGATATTCAACTTCATTCTCTTTGTCACATACCCACACTTTTACAAATTTTATATGAGGCAAAAAAAATTTCGCCCGAAATAAAGAAGCAAGTAGAGGACTTTGTTTCTGATAATCAAGTTTACCCTCCTCCCATTCAAGTAAATGATCCTTTTAAAATGACTTACGAGGATAGATTTGCAAACTCAACGAACGCAACTTTAAAGAATCTATGCCGTATAATGGTATGCAAAAAAAGTAACTTGTGCATTGCAGCTGATTTAGATGATAGTAACGAGCTAGAAAAGTTGATACACGCTGTGGGCCCTCACATCATTTGCCTCAAAACTCATTTGGATTTTTTCACCAATGACCAAGATCAAAGGAAATTTATTGAAAGCCTAAAACATCTATCCAAAAAGTATGACTTTTTGATATTCGAAGATCGAAAGTATGCAGACATTGGTGCTACTGTTTCAAAGCAATATAGCAAAGTGGTAGATTTTGCTGATATTGTTACATGTCATGGCCTTCCTGGACCTGGAGTAATTACTGGCTTAAAGAGTGTTGCAAAAGATTTTTCATCTGCTCTTATTGTAGCTCAAATGAGCTCTGATGGAAATTTAGCATCCCTTGATTATGCTCAGCAATGCGCTCAAATGGCCGAGCAAAACCTTGATTTTGTAATAGGTCTTGTAGCTCAATCACGCATCAGTCAGAACGCTGGATTAAGTCAATGGACTCCTGGAGTCAACATTTCTGCAAAAACTGATGGGCTTGCTCAAAAATATGTCTCTCCTGAAGACGCAATACTAGAACGAAAAGCTGATGTGATTATTGTTGGACGTGGAATAACTGGAAGTAATAATTATGCGGAAGCTGCTATTACATACAAAGATATTGGATGGAAGACATATGAACAACGAATCAGCCAAGAAAAGTAGTCACACGAACTCATTGTCTCCATTAATTATTGGAATAACCATATTCTATTTACTCAAGGATACTTATTAGCTTATAACGACACATCCCTCTATGAGGTCATAAAGTAATTATTAAATATAAATTTAGTATATATACAATCTACATATTATGTATTTCTTACAAGAAAGAAACAAACTTAAGAAGGGATGTGTCGACAATTTTGCAATATATTTCAGTTTTTCGAAAGTATTTGAAATGAATAATTTATGTTATATTTACAGTTAGTAGTTTTTTATAGCTCATATTAAAATTGTCAATAAAAGTAGTGAAATAGTTACATACTTTAATTTATATTTTTTACCTACATGGAATGAGTATATTTAGTATAACTTTTTTTAGTAAACAAACGATATATTTTAACTAAGAGGTAAATGCTATATAAATACAATTAATCAAAGGGGTTCCATTTGTTTCATGTCCTTAATTATTATTCAATCAAAAATATAACAAAGATATTATTAATCGTTTGTGCGATTCTTTTATAGCTTAAACCTATATTTTATTGGATAATTAATTATATGTTATTTTATAACGGATCATATTTATTGTTTCATGATAAATAAATAAGATCAATATATTCATAAATCATTTTGTAATCAAACTGGGAGTCTAATTTTTATGCAAATGAAATTACCTTTTTCAATTTTACTGTGTAAAATATAATATGCTCAACTTATTTCTCTAACTAATTTTTTGCTAAATAACACCCCATATGATTGGTTGTAATTTAAGAAAAACTGAATAATTAATAATCTATAAGTTGAAGTAGTACCAATAGTTGAAATTATCATTCTTGGAATAATAATTTTAATAGAATCATTTACTACAAAAGTTTAGTATATTTATCTAAAAGTTTAATATAGAATTATTAACTCCAAATTGTGAGGTTTTGTAGATTATAAAGTTAAAATAATCCGATAATAAAAGGCATTAGGGTGTGTTTTAATCATATAATATGATTCATATTTTAATGTTGAAATATACTATGTTTTTAATATATAATTTTTACTAGTATTCCATCTTTAAGCGTACAAACTTTTGTTGGTTATCTTTAAAAAATAATTAAAGTTTTATATTTCATCTTCAATCCAAACTTAGGTTATAATTGTTATCTCATAAAATGAGAAATTTAAATGAAAAAAAAAGTCATTTTTTTACAATTTATATATATATATTGGCCATTTTATTATTTATACGAAGAAATTTTGGCTATCATACACAAATAATAATGTATAGCTACGCTTTTGATAAAATATTATTAAGCAATATTATAATACAGTATCGAATAAAATACTATATTTGATTTTATATTACAAAATATTTATTTGTAATTCATTTTAAAATTTTTGAAGAAATAATATGATAATGATGGTCTAGGAGTACATAAGAGATAAATAGTAATTGTTATGATTGACTTATTTGGTTAACTATCAGATGACTTGTGGCCTGTTTTCTGTTTCTTTTTGGAAGAAGGGTTGCATGATAAAATTTTGGTAACGACGTGTGTTGTAGGTACTGGCAGTCTTAAGGACTGGTCCCAAAGACCGTCTTAAGACTGGACTGATGTGGATCGAATAAATAAACACCGACAAGTGTGGTTTATAAGAGGTGGGGTGGAGGGGTAGTAGCCCATACACCCAATTAAGGATTTTTTGCTTCTTACTAGAATTTTTTTGGTCTGGATGAAAAAATATTACTCGAAAATAGTGATAGCTATGGATTTTTGAATTATTTATCGAAAAAATTTAATATTTGAAAAAATTTTCAAAAAAAAAAAATCGATTTTTTTTCATATTAATTCCAATTTTTTTTCAAATTTTTTCATTAATATTTGAAATATCATACACTTTTGGATTAGCATATGATTATGTTTCTGTTATGTATTATAGCTTGAGTTCTTTCCAGGCATCATCTCAAAAAGTGATAGAAGCACCTGTACATATAGGAGTCAAAATCGGTCAGAGAGTGTAAATGACAGATCTTGATGCCGACAAAATTAGTGCCGAATATAATTTCAACCAGTATCAACATTATTTCCGATTTCTACAACAGCGACTTCAAAGAGTACCTCAACAAATAAAAAAATCGTATTGTTCTAAAGAAATTGTTCTGTGTCCATATTTGGAAATTAGCTTCAATTCTATGTAAGGTAAATGCCCCAAAAGCTGTATTCAACAACCCCAAAGCCAATTACAACTACAACAACCCCAACAACTGTTGAAAATTGTCTCTTTAAGGAAGATTTTATGTCGCATAGGAAAGAAATATTGCTGAATAGCTTTTGGTTCAGCATAAATGGATTAAATACATCTATGATTTGGTTTGTTTAATTAACTATTTATTATATTTCTAATAATTTCGTATATTTAGATTACATCACAAAAACGACTTGCAAAAAAAAAAAAAAATGACATGATATTTTCTTTGATTGGGTTTGATATTCTTAACGTACATATTTTCTTATTTTGTATTTCATTAATTTATATTTATGTATAAATAAACACGTCTTCTTAATAATTCTAAATATTTTTCAATGTTCTGAATCTTCAATTAATTTTAAACAAATGTTGGTTTATAAAAAATATTATTAGCATTATGTTTCTGGTACATTTCTTCTTCTTTACAGTCGTCAGACTTGGATTTATTTTAAAAATATTCTACCACAGTAGAACAAATTTCCTTGGTATTTACTATAAGTTTTCCATTTGTGTCAAACGCATAATTTACTTACGTTCTGGCCATTTGACTACTTTCCATTTTCTTAAGTCGCTCAAAATTTATATTTTCTTTTGACAGAGACTTATTACTACACCTTATTAGACTTCCTTGGTGTTTAAACATTTTCACCCATTATTTAGCTTCGTCACTAGTACCACCATCTCCATCCTTAAAATTTTCTATAAATTTCATCCTTACTGTGCCTTACACCAAGTTTTATATGTTGTCTCGTCTTGAAGGATCCAAAATTAATTTCAAAGCGTGTGAAGTATTTTTATTTCTCTATTCCTCAATCTATATAAAATTTCTATCCTGATATCTTTTATTATGATGTCCGTCATTTCATACACTAAAAGTTCAATATTCAATTTAAAGATGCCTTTTGAGAGCATTTTTAGTTTTGACAACTTAATTTTTATGGGGTTGTGATGTGAAAGTATTTTTGACAATGTATTATAAACTTCCAGTAAAGAGAGACAAAAAATAATACACCCTTGAGCTCTTAACTATGTAAGTTATCTCTCCTTCTAATTACGAAAGTATGTTTTGGTTTTTCTTAAAATTGCATGTGGGCATCTTCTTAATCTCGAATCCTAAAAATTATTTCACGCCTTTTGTTGTAATTCTTTGTATCTCTTCTTTGGTCTATTACCATATTAAATTCTCTCTTTACAATCCTATCCGCATAATCCCTGTCATCCTCTTCAATTAGCTTTGCAAAAATAGAGTCATAACACTCCGGTGTGTTCTTATTAGGTAATTAGATGGATCATAAGATCTTTAGATGACATTTGCCCCAGGTCACACTAACAGCAAGATAGTTGCTTTCGATATCTGTAAGTATTAATTACGGCAGCCTCTAAATATCTTTGAATTTTTTGTTTTAAAATTTGTATTACTTTTTCCTTCTTTAGCTTAAGTGAAAATGAAACCCTTGAACCCACGGCACTCCTTTGCTACCTTGGAAAAACCTCTAAATCCCCCACTTATAGGAAGTCACGCTTTCTTATATATATTTTCATGTTAAATTGCTTGTAGTTGTCTTAATTTCACTAAATATTGTGTAAATGTATATGAACAAGACATACAATAAAAATGCTAATAAAACAAAACTTTAATATTAAATAATATTTGCAACATCTGGCGTTAAGGGAAATATTAAAAGTGCATAGAAGTGTAACATTGACATTTATTGATCGTTAAAAAGAAAACAGAAAAAAAAAAAGAATTGGATTTATAACTAGAGATGCGAATTTTAGCACTTTGCCACTTCTCCACTTATTAAATAACTTAACTATTAGGGGGTGAGTAAACTAATAAGCAATTAAAGGAACATTGTCTCTTAATGAAATAGAAAAAAAAGTTTAAATTTTGATTACTACTATAATTTGCCACCAGATTTAAGCGGTTTTGTTAAAATTCTATTTAGAGGGTAGGATAACATAAGTTATTTTTTACAATGCGTGGTAACAAGCTGTTGAAGTAGTGGCGAGATGGACGTGGTTTCATTCTAAAAATAAAATCCTTTTTGTCCATTTGTTATTGAAGACTATTTCTTGAATCTAACGTCTGTGATTGCAATCAGCACAACTTTCGAAACAGTTTTAATATATCCCTGAGAGGCCCTGTTCTGGACCGGAAATAAACTGTTCCATAGTATTTTACCATTTTAAAAAACGGCACAAAAATAATAAATACATTTTTTTTTGTTAGATAGTTTGTTTAAAATTTCACTTTTTGGCAAAAAATGGAATCAATTCATGAATTGATTGTCCCAAATATATGGAAATGGCACGAAGCCCACCTTGGAATCCGCACTGGGAGCGACAAAATAGCAATTGTTCGAACTCTAAAACCTAGTTCTCAGACGTTTTTTCGCAAGGTAAGTAACGAATTTGAGGTTTTAATGGGGATTTTGAGACAACAGAAATGCTGTCTGAGGGCAAAGGGGACAGTGACCGGACGATGATGGCCTCAGGGTCAACACTGATGCATACTTGGACGCGCTAGAGAACACTGGGTAGACATTGTTGCCATTGGACATGTGGAATAACGACTCGGTTCTCTACCATACCTCAAAAAAGGTTTCAAAAGGCTCAAAGACAATTTTGACAGCCTCATCTTGCCGGAATTTTGGCCTCCAAACTCCCTGGATCTGAATCTGATTGATTTTTATTGTGTGGGGGCGTGAAAGAATAAAAAAATTAACTGAATCCCCTGCAACACCAAAGACGAACTTATTAGTCGCCTCAAAAAGGAATTCCAGGATTGGACAAGGGACCAAGTGGCGAAGGGCTGCTCGCGCTTTCGGGCTCGTATAAAGACTTTAATTGAGGATGGAGGTAATTTTATTTAATAAAATTAATTAGAATCTATCAAGCTTTCAAAAGTAGTTTTATTTTTTTAATTTGATAGCTGGTTGGAGAGAAAATTGCGTTTGAAAAAACAAAAATGTCCCGCATATAACTTGCGCAGGCTGAATATATTTTATTCTGGGTAGTATATTTTATTAGAATTACTTATAATTTACCAATGTTTAGGTATATTGGGGAAACAAATACCCATGTTTCGCTGATTTGTATTAATTACTGCTGTTTTATTACATATAATTTATAGAATTTGCATCAGCTGAAGCTATTACAATAGTTTTAAATTGAATACAAATTAAGTATAACTAAACATTATTGTATTACAATTACTCCGTCCGACCTAGTCATTGTCTTGTAAGCCTATATACATAATCATAGACCCAAAATAAAATAATAGAAGATTTTGATAGTTGTCTGCTGAATGCATAATTTTCTCTTTTCCAAAGCTATTGTCATTATTCTTTCAATCTTGAAAAGAAACCCACCAAAAAAACATATAACTAATAAGTAGACATTCACTAGTGTTTGAAAGACGAAGAGTACCTCAGATCTTTATAATTACTAGAAGCGGGGTAATTGTTTCTTTCCTTCATTACCTTAGCTGAGAGCAGCTTAGTTAATGAAACGTCATGACAGCATTGCTGATCTTCTCCCAAACATTAGTGAAATTATCAGGATGATCACATTTATTTTCGTTTAAAAAAACAATTAGACGGCTCTATTATTTTCATCTATATATATAATATACAAATCCTTATATAGGAGGGACCAAGTATCCAACCTACGGACATTGAGTTCAAGACAACAATGACTAATTCGTGCGTTGTAAATTAAGCTACGTCGTCCTATTATCAACAATTCTTTTGATTTTATTGTCAATCTTTAATGCTTTTTTCTTTTATCTGGGTAGAAGAAGGGAAAAAATAATAGACGTTGTAAAAAATATTATGTCTGGGTCACAAAATCATACATTTTGGGTTTAAAGTTAATGTTAATTTTTCTCAAGGTAAAAGGAATCAAGATCACACAATCTTAATCCAAAGGCCGAACAAATTTAAGTTGAAATTGTGTTATTCATTGTTAATTAAGAATTGAATAAATGTTTCCCAACCTAGAGCATGATGATTTAATTAAGATCTACTAGTCAGAAAAGTTAATTTTTTTTCTGAAGTTAAAGGATTCTTAAAAGATAAGTTAGTTTAAAAAATATTGATCATTGTCTTGTCCTTGTTTCCTCATCTATCTATCTACCCATTATTTCTACCTCTAGTTTATTTAATATAATTGAATATAGAATTACAGATGTACAATATGATATTGAATTACCATAAAAATAGTTAAGTTTATTCATCTGTAATCGTGAAAAAAAAAAATATATATATTACAAAACTGTCAAGTAATTCATTATTGCAATATAAATACTAAAACACTTATTATTATTATAAAAAAATATGAACATGCAATTAAATATGATTTTTTTTTCTGTTAAAAAATGATCTAGTTATATAAATTATTACACCTATATCAACAATAAATGACCTTCACATAAATGATTAAAGTCTAACGTCAGGAACTTCTTGCGTTAATGAAATTGGAGGTCCTGTAGCTAAATAATTGAGCGTTTGCGTTGAATGAGTAATTGAAGTGTTACTTGCTTGTACTCCGATTGAAGACTTTCTACTTCTTAATTCCACTATCCCTGTAATTGAATTGAAAAATAATTGATACTTATTAAATATATTCATAGGAACATTATGAGTTAATTATATACACACTTTAGAAGCTCAAACTTAATATTTTATAAGTAGGGTTGTAAATCGTAAGCATGTTCGGTATGTAAAAAAATATAATAAAAATTAATATGTAAGTATCTTTAAAAAAATAATCAAATACAATATTTTCCGTTTAAACCTATTTTATCTCATAGATAAAGTTAAAAAAGACACGTGGATACCAAAATAATGTCTCTAGCTTCAATATTAAGGAAGTTATGACCAATTTATCATCGGAGTTTTATCCAATTTTTTCGTACTGTTTATGTTGTAACCTACACCATTTGTTTTCTAATATGATATTTTACTAAAACAACACAACTTTCTTGAACATCAAAAGAATTAAATGAAATTTTCAGGAATTGAAAAAAATAATAATAATAATAATCACACAATGTACTTTATTGCGCAGTAAATAAAGATTGTAGGTGCTTATGTCGGATTAAAAATTTACGCACTTTGGCATTTTCTAACATACCTATTATATCGTAACGCTAACAATTTCAAGAACATTTGAGAGGGGAGCAGGTTAGCTGACATAACACTAAATGAGAGTAGCTGCAAGCGGATATTTTTAATCGTGAAATCATACCCTTGACTACACCTTACACCCCGTTTTTAGTCACCAGGATTAAGGCAAAATTAAGAAATCGATTAGGTCAAACTTGGTATGAGGATTATATATGGCCGCAGTAAGAGACCATTAAATTTTGAGAGGTGAAGGTAACACAAACGAAAAAAATGCATAATCCACCATAACTTTGTAATAAATTCAGATACTTAGCTCAATTTGATTTTAGCGGGAGGTTTTGCACTCAAACCAAACACCCATTCTAGTATGTCAATGTTTTTTTTGGTCACAACTTTTAAATAAACATTATTAATTGCTGGTCAATTTCTTTTCATATAAAATGCTATTTGTCCAATTTTACAAAAGCATAAATCTTTTTTTTTTCCAGTTTTTGTCCGTCACTGTGGGGTTTATATAACTAACTTCCTGGAATAGTTTTAAATAATTTTTCCATGATGTTGAGAATTTAGATCGGTGGTTCCCAACCCGTGGGGCTTAACTCCAACTGGGATCGCCTAAGCCTTCTAAGGTTGTTGTTTGATACCAAATGTACTTGTGTTGTATTCTCGTGTTAATATAAATACTCTTTAATTATAAGTAATAGTAAACTTAACTAAATTTTATTTATAAAATGTCCGGTTGTTCATCATTAACCAAAAGACAAGAATTAGGAAAAGAAAATGTACACAGGGATTTTTTAAGTATGGATATCCTTTCATAGTACAAGCAGTAATTGAAGAGCCATTATGTGTCATTTGCTGAAAACACCATTTTGACGCTAAACATCCTAACCTTGGTGTCAAGGATGTCCAGTATTTCGAAAGCAAAGCTAATGATCTAAAAAAAAAATAATAACAGGTGGATTTTGGTGGCATATAGCAGTCATTAACTTCAAAAATGGTTTTTGTCATTCCTTGATGCGACAAATGTAGTTTAGCAAGGATGTCTTTTTGACACGCTTTAGTGACGACAATTCTTGTTCCTTTCAGTACTAAACCGTTCTCAACAGCTCAGTCTTCGATTATGTTCTTAAATAATCCTACGTAATGATTTTCTACTCTTTCTTTTTCTTTCAGTCCACATTCCACGAATTGTACGAGTGCTCGATAGTCTTCATCCGCTTTTGCTATATTTCGTATAACTTTTTTAATGATTGGATCTACGAAACCAATATTTCGGTTTTTATTATGTATTACAGCTACTCTAATTACGGCTAATCTAATTCTGTCTTTCATTCCACTTTCTAATTCTTCTTCTTCTCTTTCAAGATCATCTACTGGAGCTCGTGACAATGCATCTGCAATAATATAGTATTTTCCATTCTTCAATGATACATTGAACTGGTAATGTTGAAGGCACATTCTAATCTTCTGTACTTTGGCATTTTCTATTTGGTTTAATGAATAGTTTTAAAATAATGGAGAAATAATGATGATCAGTTATTACTTCGAAGTGTGGTAGTCCACCAAGGTAAATATGACATTTTTTAATGGCCCACTTCAGGAAAAGGGATTCTAACTCGATCATCACTCGATTCTGTTTCAGCCATAAATCTCGAAATCTCGCGGTTGTATGAAATTGAATCCAAGACCTTTGGATCTTGAAGCGTCTGTCTCTAAACGTGTTTCTCTCAACAGATCAAACAGTGCTACGATAGGTGACTTAAATAAAATATCTTTAAGATTGTCCATCGTATGTGAGTGAACTAACTCCCATTTGAATTCATTCTTTGTCTTCAACAAGTCTCTCAATGGTTCGGCCACTTTGCTCAATTTTGAGTTAAAAGATGTTAATTGATTAGCCATACCCATAAGTGATTTTAATTCTGTTCTATTTGTAGAAGTGGGAAATTTGCGAATAGCATTCAATTTATCTTCGTTGACGGCAATTCCGTTCTTATTGATTTTGTAACCGACAGAATCAATTTCTTTTTTCGCGAATTGAATTTTCTCTAGACCTAATGTGATTCAAAATTTTAGGACTCTTCTTACACTCTTAATATGATATTTAGTATCTTAGTCGTCAACGAGGTTATTATCGACTACTTTATGAACATTTGGTATGCCTTCTAATGCTATGTCACACCGACTATTATACGTGTCTCCCGTAGAAATAAATCCCATAGGAACACTCTTAAAGTAATATCTTCCGTATGGAGTAATAATAGTTTTTAATTTCTGGCTTTTCTCTTCTAGGGAATTTCGTATTGAATCCAAGCCCTTTGGATCTTGAAGCGTCTGTCTCTAAACTAAATTAGCATCCATTATCTCAATTGGTACTTTATAGTTTTTAATTTCTGAATAGAATTTATTACCCTGACGGAGTTCTGCTTCGATGATTTACACAACTTCTTGCAAAATATATTTACCTTTTACAGCTCAGGCATTCACTATTCGTCACTGGATAAGGCATTTTATTTCTATGAGGATAATCAAATCCACATTTACCCCAAAGTTTACTCCCACTTCTCTCCAACGATTTTCATCGACTGATATTCCTTCATTGAAATCCCTTCCTGTCGACGTATTTCCTATTTGCATTTACTCCACTCCAGTCGTTCAAGCTGTTCTGGGTTTTCTTCGCTGTCTCAACCGTTTTACAAAGGGTAAGTATGTCTTTCAAATCTAATTGAGGAGTTTTCTCTAAATGGTTCTGTTGTATTTCATCATCGTTTGTTCTACATACTACTAACGATACAAGCTAATCCTCTGGTTTAATTTCGTAAATTTCAGCTTCTTCTCCTAGAACTTTTAACCCACAATAAAATTCGTGGAATGTTTCTAAGGCCCTTGTTTCCTCCTGAATAATTTATT
This sequence comes from Lepeophtheirus salmonis, assembly GCF_016086655.4. Lineage (NCBI taxonomy): Eukaryota > Metazoa > Arthropoda > Copepoda > Siphonostomatoida > Caligidae > Lepeophtheirus > Lepeophtheirus salmonis. The sequence continues at coordinate 25,753,561 of NC_052137.2, read as the reverse complement.
TGGTGTTGCTGCAATTTGTCTCTTTTCTTTTAGGTATGTGCATATGTCTTTTAGGACTTCTTCGATGAATTTGCTTGTATTTGCGGGAATATCCATATTATATCGGATTTTTGTAATGAATTCTGTTGAACAACAAGTCCAAAATATACAAATTTGTGCTTCCCTTGTTTTTTTACACATGTGGGTGAAACAAACTTAATTATTCCTAATCTCCCATCACCTAAGGAAGTCAGAATATCAGATTCCATCTTCAATTTGATTTGGTGGTTGTATGTGAATTTTAGGAGAATTGTGTCTGGTGGAATCGCTCGTTTTTCCAGGTACTCACCTGCTCTCTAAATATTCATCTATTTGAGCTTCAATATGAATTAATCTCTATTCTATGTCAATGGACTTTTCTACTTCAAGTTCATATTCCGGAGAAGATTCCTCAAGAAGCACACACAAATCCTCTGTTTTCTTCTTAAATTTCTCAGAAGTTTTTCTGATTATTTCCAACGTCCTCTTAATTTTAAAAGTATTCGAGCATCATCTTCCAGGAGCTTTTCGATACTCATTATTTGTGCGTCAAACAATCTTATTTGCAAACCACTAGATCTTCGAAGATCGATTCATGGAGATGTTTAACCTATTTTGATCATCTTTGGAATAAGGAGTCTATCTTCACCTAGGAGTTCTTCCGTACCTCTGGTCTCACGTTACCTAGGACTTCTTCTTCTTTTTATAAAAATCTTCGGAGTTCGATTAGGACTGCCAACTGTGCAATGCGTTATCCAATCCTACCTCGGATATATTCTTATAATAATCACGGAATAAATAAGAGACACTTCTACAAAGGTACGCGCATATTACATATCTATTTATATTCTAAACTCGGTAAGAAGTCACTCACAATAACAATCACAGATTACATAGATACATATATATAACAGGAAGAGCACCCCACCTCATTTTATCCTTGGAGTCACTGCAACTTGGCAAATGTTATGAAGGGGTCACGGCGTTGATGAAGGAAATATCTTTAGTAAGATATTTTCTATATTTATTATGTAAATATTTAATTACTCCATGAAGTTACCCAAACTTAATTAAATTCTCATTTGTAATTTATCACAAATTTTAATTACATTGGGGAATTTTCAATGCATTTATGCATGGATTTTTTTATAGATGACATTATATTTATCGTCTATATTGATATAGCAAAGTCTGTCTGTCTTTCTTCCACTAATCCATAGAGTCATTCTCAATCTACAATATAGTAATGTATTCATATTAATAAAATCTCGAAGGCGTTTTGCACGTAGTATCGAGCGTGCCCTTAATATTAAAAAATATATATAGGGTGTGGTCGATGTTCAACAACGAACTTAGAGTGCATGCGACAGATTTGCATGCGCAGATATGGAGCTATATGTTTATTTGGTGGCTAGACAGAAGTGTTCGGCCATAGTTACAAAAAATGGTATTGATCAACGAAGTATTTATTTCACAATCATGGAAAAGGAAGAATGCCCTTGTTGCGATTCGGGCCGGGCAAGACAATGTCCTTACAAAATTTGGCTTTCAAATTTTACTCTTAGAAAATAGAAAATAATACAATGTTGATTACTAAATAAATGGACCCTGTATATGTATATGTTTTTAATGAAAAACAAACAAAAAAAACAAAAAAACCAATAGTTCCGAAATAGTAATAGTAATTTACAATGGAAAATAAGAAAAACTTCATTTTAGGGATTATTCTATGTATAATGTATTTATGTAAATGGGAATGTCATACTTATTGTAAAAATAATGGTACGATTATATAGAATAGACATACAATTATACAAGGTGGGCATAATAATTTTCTTTTTTTCAAAACACAGTTTTATAAGTTAAAAAAGTTTTATTTTAGTTTCCATGATGATAATCGACATTTAAAGTTTTGGATTATACATTTTTGAAAACCATATCAGATGGAGTCGTCCGTACACTGAATTTCAGTGATTTCAATACCCGGTGAGTTTTTTTTTTTTTCGTTCCTCTTTAAAAAAACTTTTAATTAAAAAGTTTTACAGGGACAGTTATTTTATACAAAAGGATGCAAAATAAAATTCACAAGATGATTAGTAAATACAGTAATAGGCGATTTTGCAAAGGTCCAGTTTTTTTCCAGAATAAATTCGGATTAAAATTACTTAATTTAGACAAACTGTACCAATTTACAGCGGGTTTGATGGCACCAACTTTAACTCTCTAACATCAATTGTTCTTTGTATCAAAGAAGTTAAAGCATTTAACAGATTTTCAGGAATAGTAACAATGAAAACTTGGAGACTAATTAAAATTAGTTAATTTTTATGAAATATTCTGTCAAACCCTTTATTTTTAAAATTATTTTTCACGGTAAGCGCATGTTCATTACCACTTTAAGGAATGATAGCGATAGTCTATAAACAAATGAAAACTAGCCGATCTCGCAACTACTTTTACAGCCCGATTACGATGTATGCGTAATTAAAAAAAGTTAGGTTTGTTGTTCCCTGTATTTAAGTTATAGTTTTCTTTAGAAAACAATGACAGCCTTCTGGTGTATAGTGTTTTGTTCCAGTGTTTACAAAGTCCCTTTTTTTAATTGAATGTATTCAGTCATAAATTAATATGATATCCAACATTTACCCTGTTGATTATAAAAATTCTTTAAATTATCATACAGATATTAATATTGGGAGAATGAGATTAATGTTAAATAAATGATTTAAAAAAGGATACTTTTGCAGTGATTTTCATAATAAAATCACAAAAACAACCATATCAGTAATATACTAACGGAGAAGTCCTAGATTTTCTCCTCTCTATTCATGTTCAATGTACAAAATGGGGACCCAAACTTGTTGTAGTATGACTTAATTACGAAAAACGTGATTTTCATGGAATCCAGAAAATACAAATCAAAACCAATTTGTGATATGTTTAAAACCTTTATTTATCTATATTTTTATTCAATATTTTTCCCTTAATAAGGATTAACAGCCTCGACATGCATGCAAATATATTCGTAGCTCTTGACAATGAAGGCTATCAAAGGTGTACCAGACTGTCATGATCGATGCTTGGAGCGAATCCAAAATTGGAAGAGAGATGCGGCATACGGTACATTATTCCCCTAGACGCTCTGAACTGCAAAGTCTAGGAGGTTGAAGTAAGGCCAAAAGTAAACCATATTGTTGCTGCAGAAGTTTTGGTTGTTCTTAGCTTAATGGGGAGGGCACTTTTTAATGATGTAGGCAGTCCAAATGGAGATTCCAACAGTATCTGTATCTTCTTTTTGACATTGTGAAGCACGCGTTACTGTTTATTTTTGTTTCAATTGTCTTTTGGTTGCGTAATATAACAGGGATAAAATCATAATTATACGATGCTTCAAGTTTGGGGGACCCCTCTGTAGATGCTACCACTGTAGTTTATGTAAATAAATAATTTTATTTTAATAAATATTTTTACATTTATTTTATTAACTCCCTCATCAATAATGGCGTTTGTAATATAATTCCGTTAATACCAAATCGTCCATTATCATCTGAACACTTTTAATTTTAAACCTCAAAAAGATATGATTTATAAATTGACGTTAAAATTTTAACAAAATTACGACTATAAATAAAGGTGTGTAAAGCTCTCTGAATCATTAATGTAACCACCCTCAGCGGCAATAATGGCTTCTAGGCAGCGTTTGAAGTCCTGACACCTGTTGCAGATGTTGTCATTTGTCATTGTGTCCCAGTACTTGCTGACAGTAGCTTTGAGTGGGTTGGATGCCCAAAAGGTGGCCAAAAGTTTAAAAAAGGAGATCAAAAGTGTCTTAAAATGGAGGAGAAGGGTTTTTTCATTCCAGGTGTCAAAAGGGGAATCTCCATCCTCACAAGGCTCTTTCCAACCACTTTTTTGATAGTTTTTGTGACAGTCTGTCTGGTATAAAACACTAAGATCTCTTGAATAGGCCCTTATGGGTTTGAAGTGATTGACCTAGGCTGTTTTCTTTAATTTCCCCGGGTCTTATTTAGCCTTTTTGAAAGAACCCTTCTTTCTATACAACTTTTTGGATTTGCTGAAGGCGTAGACAGCGGTCCAGGAAATGTCCCACTGTTTGGAGGGTGCAAATGGAAATTCATCGATCATGTTCAATGTCATTTTCTCGACTTGAACGTAAGCTAGAGAGCTCAGACTTATTTTGTTTTAAAACGAATTTCTTATGCTTAAATATACTTAAATATGAATTAATTACCATCACTCAAACTTAATTAATTATTGAATTAGTAAGTGTTCAGATTTTGATGGACAACCCGGTTTTGACGGAATTTAATGAAACTTTAAGATAGGAAAAAAACTAAAAAATATAAAATTATGTATTGCTTTGGTTTATCATTTTTGTATAATAATATATACTTAATTATATTAACATAAATAATCCAATATTTAAATTGTTTTTCTCGGAATTTTCAAACGGAAAAATCGATTAAAAATGCTTTTTATGTATTATTAGATAATTATTCAAAAGAAAAACCCTTCAATATAATTGAAATAGAAATTTGAGTATAATTTAAATAGAGTTGTAAAAGTATGAACATATCACGATATTTTTGTAATTATTTTCCAAAAGGTTATCATTATTCTTTGATCCTACATCTAAGTATAAAATACGTGAACTCATGGAGAATGGAGATTTATATCGAGAATCGGTTTGAGAGTTATAAATTCAAGTTCTTGTTGGACTCGGTATAGAATTGAGGAACGACATCGTAGTCATTCCTGCCTATATCATTGATGGATACAGAGTGGATATTTGTGTTTATTTGCTTTCTCTGATAGTTGATTGCAGATAATCTAATAAATACAAATCACCTCTGTATCCAGTAAGGATATAGGTAGGAACTACTACGATGTAAACTGCTCTCCACCCAAAGAGTTTCTGTTTCTTTTTTTAAACATACCTGTGGGGATCTTCTTTACAAGTACAAGCTTAAGTGGTCTTACATATTACAAAATATTAAAGCAAATTTCTTACCATTTTTATAATACTGATCTGACTTTGGAGTTGTTCCTTGGTAGTTAAAGTACTTTGGAACTTTGGAGCTCTTCATAATACTTTGACGAATATTTTTCTCTGGATGTAAGAGTATTATATATAACTTTGGAATAAAGAGGCATGCCACCGTTACACTCGCTGATAAACTGAGTAAAAGAAAACAGACCATACATTAGTTTTGGATGATATATCTAAAGTATAAATATTTAAATCTAAACATCTAAATAGCACTCGGCGTTACTTCACCAACACAAAAATTGATACTGTATTTTTGTGGTGTCAACTGTCGATTTTTCTGCTTCTTTTTCTATAATCAGGGGAAATTGACATAGAAATAGTGAAAAAATATATCATTAAAATATATATAAACTATCTATTTGAATGGAAAGTTAATTTTATTGGATAATCCGTATCCATACTACTATAAATCATTCATTTAAAATTATAAATCCATTTTTTTTGGGTGCAACTTGTACAATTTGCTTAAACAAATTAAAACTTGAACAAATTAAAAACTTGTACACAACATACATAAGTAATAGTAATGAAAATATAATCTAATGTTTCAAGAAAGCCAGGGATAGGATTTTTGGAGAGTGCAAGGAGAAAGAGGGAGTTTTACTCTTACGGTATTACTAAATGAATACCTTTTGTTAATTCAATTACAGTTATAAAAATGAGAACATTCTACATTTAAAATAACAATATTTTATTTATTACAACTTATACTACTTTTTCCCAGTTATTGTTACAAACATTATACTACATATTTTTTTCGTACGTTGTACAGTAGGGACACACACTAGACTTTAATAATTACATTTAAAATCCCAAAAATATTCTTAATTCTGTGCTGTCACTTTTAATTCCAAGACAGTAGCTTTCAGGATTAATTGAGAAACACTTTCCAAAAAAAGTTATGTTTGTAGAATAATGACTTATTTTACTAATAGGGTTTTTTTTTCGTGCCTTACACACATATGTTTCTTGTCGACAAGCTTTATCTGATATAATTGTGACTATTGCCAACAGGTATTGAATAATACCTAGGTGGTAAGAATGAACCAACTATCAATTGATTTTGGCCTTTCTTTTCTTTCTTTTGGGAGGAAATGTTGCGAGATAGAATAATAAATAGGGATGTTACTAAAATAATTTTGAAAATTATCCTTTCAGAAATAATTTAATTTTAAAAATAAGAAAATTATTTCTTTAACAGTCTTGTAAATTCGAATAGTTTAAATTAGATGCATGTCTGAGGAATTCCTGAGACTGAGCCACCAAAACATTTAGGGTTTAATTACACTCTGGTCAAGACTCACAGTTCTGAAAATCATTGACAAATTGAACAATAGATTTTCAAATAGATTTCTTTATAGTCTTTAGCCTGCATAGCTTATTGTTTAAGATTTGATAATGATAAAAATTGTGTGGCATTAAATTTTGTATAAACTATGTCCCTTACACTTTTACATTTACAACATTTATAATTCAAAATGAAGATATATATGAAAGTCGTTCCATGCACTTCTTAAAATATGCAGTAAAATACTTGGCAAAATAAATTAAAGTTATTCCTTCTGTTTGATTGATTGTCCAAAAGGGATTCATTTTTAACATCAAGCGTGTGTAGCTATTGCTCATCAATTATTTTTAACAAGAAAATATAATATTAAATTGACTTTAGATGAGGTTTAGAAACGAACGTGTATAGGTAAAACTCAGTCAGGGAGCCAGAGCAGGATTAAAGTAGTCATGGGTCCCTAGTCTATTTTTTCTCTGGGCCCCTTATGCATCATGTTATCCATGAAAAAAGTAATTTAAAACTCCTTTATTATAAAAACCTTTATTTGTAACAAAAATACTACAGAAAGTCATTTAAAATACATCAGCAAGCTTAACACACATTCAGGTTTCTGAACCATGGCACATCTGCTGCAGCAGCAGACAAGACCACCTTGCACAAATCAAGCAGTGGGGTAGAATGATACAGTTTCAAGAAAAAACATAATACCGCAGCAGAAAACCTATTTGTGTGTGTGGCAGCAATGTAACAGAACTGCAGCCTTGTAAATACACACAACTTATTTTCCCAGGGATCTCTTTCTTGTTTTCCTGGATTAAAAGTCTTTGATGAGGCTGATAAAATCCAGTTTTCTAAGAATTTAACTCTCAATGTTCATCAAAATCAGGTAATTGAGTCTGTTTGGCCCATTGTGGATCTCAGATTATTCTTTACAAGTCCAAGTTTTCAAAATGAACGCTCCCCATTGGCATTGGTAACAGGTGAAGTCAAAAAGAGTCTCAGTGCTATATCAACATTCGGAAACAATGACTGTAGTCTCCGTCCTCTTAAATGACTCAGCAGTGACCTAGCTGAGGTGTCATCCTGCCCCTTAATGAATTCTTTGAACTGTTCAATTTCAGCCACAAAATCTTCTTCCAGATCACCTAAATATTCCCTTTGGAGATCCGCTGCTCCTGAACAGAGGTCTTATGTAGAGATAGATGGAGTATTGTTCAGAAATCCACATGTGTCCTGAACATGTGTGTAGGATTGATACCTCCAATCTATTTCAGCAATGAGACGATCTATGGCAACAATGAACACTGTCGCTCTGAGCCTGTTACGGCTATGACAGCTCACAGTACGGTTCAGTTGCCTCATCTGCTCGTTATTTTCTTTGTCTGTGTGTGTCTACTGTATATTGTTTGGTCACTGTCGGAGACATGGTTTTGCTTCACTCCCAAAGTTTTAAAAATAATCACGTAGGTTGTCCACATAATGAGCTGATCCAATTGACAGCATTACATAAATCCAGTTACACAGTTACTGGTACTAGTACTGGTGTTATGGAAACGTTGGAGTATTATGTTTCACAGGAATTCATTCTCTTTCTTCTCTATTTTACTGTAGAGTGCCCTTTCTTCATTTTGAGTTATAAGATTTTGTCTTGAGTAATTACTTAACATCAGTAAGGACTCTTGGATCATAGTTCTGGTTCAGTGGTTTTTTCACTTGTGTGTGTGCTGACCAACTTGTGTCAGACATACCTTTTCAAATTTATATTCTGTGGTTATAATTGGGCCGTAAACCCGCTATAATAACCTGCTAACGGGATGGGTATTTGGAGGAAAAATAAAAATAGTGTCTGTACGAAGTTAAAAAATTCCACCGACTCCAGGCAGCAGTTAACACTCTTAATTAAGTGTGTGTGCAGCGCACGGTACCCATTCAGCAAAAGGGTTAATCTGTTTAATGCGTGACTGAAGGGCACTGTAAATACCGGACATATTGGCGGCATTATCATAGCATTGACCTCTGCAGTTATTTTTATCAATATCCATGTCCTGCGAAACACCAATAACAGACAGGGAGAGTAACTCAACTGAGTGACTTTCAATAGGCAGAAACTTTAAAAAAATCTTCAATCCTGCCATCGGGTGACACATATATCATGATGAATATCAGCTGGTCTATGTGGGTCACATCTGGCGTGGAATCGACACATCTTTTAAAAGTAATTTGCCACTTCTATTTGCCTGATGATCTCTAAAAGGACCTGCTCCCCATAGGCTCAATAAACTCCAAACATGTTGTTGAAGACAAATAGGAAATTGTTCCCTTAACAGGATTGCCATATTTTTCAATGGGTTTTTCAGAAATGGGTCAAGCTCAGCGATGATTGCCAGAACTCCCATGAAATCCCTATTATCAGCTTGCCCTCTAAATGGTAGTCCTCGCTCCGCCAAAAACTTAACCACAGCAACCACCCTCTTTAAAACTTCCGTCCAGTATTCACATTAACTGTCAAATTGTTTATTTATTTCAGTATCAATGCATCCAGCATCAGCACAGCGTGTAACATAGACTACCATTGTCTTTTTGTGGCTCTTCGATACTTCATGTTCAGCAAGGCGTGCGGTTGCTTTCTTCCAGTCACTATAGCTAGTCGTGAAAGCTGACTGAATAATTTTCATGCGAAACAAAATACAGATCCTTTTGAGGGGGGAATGCAGGAAACATTCTCTTTCTACACTTTCATTATTTGCCAGTTTTCTTGTAAACAAAGCTTTAGGAAAGTATCTTTTTTGGTGTTTGTGTTGTCTTAGAGATGCAGCCACATTTTCATCTTTATTCTGATGTTTCAGGTCCCATTTTAATCCAGTATTTCCTCATATCTTCATCAATTGTCTCCCACTACGCAGGATCCGAGCTCCAGGTAACGTCAACAGGATTGCTGCCGTCGTGTACACTCTCTGTAGTAACAAATGGATACACTTACGGAGGGATTAGCAGAGGGTAGCACATCATGGACACAAGAAGCACCACCCACTGTGTCTGCTGGTTCTGTTCTCAAACCCTCAGTCTCACACTCGAACACTCTTTATCCGATACTCCACTAAAAATCTACCTAAAGACTCAGCAAAAAACGATATGGGCAATAGATAAGAGACCATAGGACAATAAGGCATAGTTTTACTTTGCCCGTTGCTTCACCTAAAATTGACATTTGGTCGACAGATTTAGTACGCGAGTTGTACATATATATATATATAAGACTTTTTGTTTTTGGCAACTTGAATAATGTTTTTTTGTAATTTTCTCAAGCAGTGTGTTTTTAATTTTTTCATGCTTGTGTAGATTGTGAGTGTGCTCATAAAAACTCTAACACTAATGATTTGTTGGGGAGTTATCTTCTATATTATTCTGGCACAGTTTGGCTGTTTATCAACTCCTAATTAATCTTGGGAATGCCAGTTACTATCGCTAGAATAATTTAAATACCGAACCAAATATAGGAAATGTTTATTTTATAGAGGTAAAGTTAGAAAATAAATTCAAACTTTATCACATAACATTATGTAATACAAATCTTTCTCAAAAACGTATTTTCTTTAAATGATCATTTCTTATTTTATTGATATATTTGTTCATTAAGTTTACTTATAGTATTCTAAAAATAAAATAATATCCAGTCATAAAAATAAATTATTTTTATTAGTAAGATCAGCCTATATCAATTCTTTTTAAATGCATAAATACAACTCACTGATTATTTGATCAATATCAAAAAGTTAATTAAAGTTATTTAATAAGTATATAGAGTGAGCACTCGGCTCACAATCCTCAGCCTAAAATTTTCTCCCCTAAAATTTAATACTTATTTGATTTAGTTATCTCCATTTGTTCAAAAGTTATGATCAGTTATGCTTTTCTTCATTTTGTGCCTCTCAAAATTTAATTTGAGGTATTTGTCTCAATTTATTAAAAAGCTATGGTCCATTTTGAGTTTTTAAAATTTTGTGTGATCTTGAACTTCTACCTTGACCAACCAAATTTAATGAGCTCTTACTTTTAACATGTATAACCTTTCTTTTATCAAGATGGATTCGAAGTTTTTTTTCTGATTTACAAACAAACTGAGGTGAAAACTCTGTTCAACAAGCCTCTGTCTATGGTCATTTTTCTTAAATTGGATTTTTTTATGAAGTATCCTTATTAAACCTATATAAGGGTACCCATTTGTGCTCTGCATCTCAACATGTTCCAGAGTTATGGTCAATTATTTATTTTTCCCGATTTGTTCTAGTTGTAACTTCACCTCTCAAGGCTTAATGTGTCTTTAGACTTAAGATACAGTAAGAGGTACTGTTACTCCTGGGCGATATACTGTTACTCATGTGTGATACTGTAAAGTAACTTTTTGATATTTCCACTCTCGCAATCATTAATGATAAATATGTACATCAATCATTATTTTAGTTTGGATCCCACTCAAAGTAATGTAAATTAAAATTATATTCCTCTTTTTTGGAAATCATATCAAGACCCCTCCCTTGTGTCACCAACTTTGAGGACCAATTTTTTATGTATTAAGTAAAGTTATATCAAAATCCATCAGTAACTTTTGCCATAATCTTGTTGACCAACAAACAGAGACAAACGCAAAATCATTGGCGAAAAGTATCAACCCCAAGGTTGTGCCTAGTCCAGGTTCAGCGGTTCTATAGGCCCTGGTCTCAGTTCTTTTCATTTCGACAGCTTCAGTATTATTTCAGCATTATCAGTCTCGGTTCTTTTAATTCAGGTTCAGTTTGGTAACAGGCACTTAAAACAAGGTACGTTGGAAGAAACTTTGGGCCCAGGAAATGATATTAGATACAGAAAGGGCCACAGCTACCTTATGGACAGAGTGCGTAGTGCCCCAAGTTCCAGCATGGGTCCGCAATCTAAGGTTGCTTTAGACAATGGTTTTAAAAGTGGGCCATTAGGGGAGGCTAGTGGGGAAGGGTGCAGGAAGGAAGATGGAGGATTACTTTCAGACTAAACAAACATAGTAAAATTAGCTCCATTATTTAGATGGAATATTAAAAGATAATCAAGATTATTATAAATAACATATTGGAAGACATTTTATTTTGTATATATACCATTGAATTTTTTTTATTTATTTATTAAAGTGCAGTGTGTATTTCGGCTGTGCAATGTATAGAATAATTAATATAAGATTAGGGAATAAAGAATTTCATTATAATTAGTATATATTAGGAAAAGTAATTCAGTGTAAAACTAAATATTATTTTTAAATAATTACACGTAATGTATACATGATCATTAGGGGTGTAAATCCAAAATATTTTTGGTGTGCAAGTGCAACCTGAATAGTGATTTATACTTTCTATAGCTGTTAACATTATTATTTAATTCTTGAGGAGATTACATGTAGGTATTAAGCTTAACCACGAATGTATTTGCTCATATGTGACAAAGACTAACACGGAGGAGTTATAAGTTCATGGCCCTGTTGAATCACAGATGAGGAGACTGCTTCAAAAGCATTTATTAAAGCTAGACAGTAGTGGTGAGACGATTTAAAAAAATCATGACACCGATTCTTTAATATTTAAAAAATACTTAAAAATACCATTTTGCTATAAGGGGAGTGATTATATTTTAGGGAAGGGTGCCAATTAAATCGCTTTTTGTGAAAAAGTAAAAAAATGGGATTTTTAATACGTTCCTGAAGATAAAAAAGTACGATTAACTAAGTTCGAACAATTTCTATGCATTTTTAGAGGGAGCTCAGTGGCTTTTAAGTATTGAAGATTGTTAGCAAAATTGACAAATTTAGTGAAGGTAAATTCTATCAAAAGTTTCTTTTTTAAATGTGTATGATAAATCACTCTTTAAGTGTTTAATAGAATGATGAAAATATTTAAAAGGGGGGGGATACTGATATCTTTAAAAAAATACGAATATGTTTGTTTATTTAGAGTTACCAAAAAAAATGCCAATATTGATTACCTTAACCTCGATGACCTTTTTTTTTGTTTGAAAAAAAACTCATCTATATAACCAAATTGTATACAAAAATCAAAAAAATGTGTCTTATAAAAAGTTTTTGGAATCAAAATTTAGTATGACCTAATCTTATTAAAAAAATGACCTTCAAGGTAATTTGAGGCCGAGAACAAGGACGGGGTTAACAATAAAAATAAATATTTTTATTTTTGCGATCGTACCAAAGTGTCTGATATAAAATAGGTTTTTATTATATCACAAACTGCCCAAATTCAAGGTCATGATTTTGATGAGCTAATTTAAAATAAAGAAACAGTTCAAAAAACAAGAGCTACACATAAATGAAAAAAAGCAACATGGGAGGGAAAAATGATTCCAAATCTTATTGAAAAAAATAAATAGTTGATTGGTTACCCTTATTGGTTTTATGAAAATAAGTTTTAAAGTTGTTATCTGTTTCCAAGGTTCCATCAGGGACAGGGGAGGTACAAACAACAGCTGTTTTATACAATGAAAGATTGGGGCGTTATTAACAATGCCAAAGGAATGTTTTTTGACACTACAAGTTCAAACACAGGTAGTAATACTGGAGCTTGTGTCTTGCTTGAAAAGTTATTAGAAAAAAAACCTCTTTCTATTTGAATTTAGGCATCATATCATGGAATTAATTAGTATATGTATTCAATTTTCCAAATCAACATCATGCAAAATCGAGTAAGTTCGAGTAAATTTGCCATCCAATGGGCAGATGCTGAGCTCTTTAAAAGTAAATAATGTATAGCAATAACAGTTTTATGAAAAAGATGTGCATAAAAATAAACAGGACTTTGTCACAGATAAGACAATGATATTAATGATCTTGACAAAAGGGGAATCGCGCTCATACAAGAATATAGTGTCTTGTTAAAGAATGGCGTATCACAGCTACAATTTCCTCTATAATTAGTAGAAAACCAATGAAGATTTTATTCTAACTCAAAAAAGAGAACATTAATAAATATACTTGTACATTGGCTTTTTTGAAATATTAATTTTCTAAAAAATTTTTAAATATGAAATCATTATGTAAATAATAATGTTATTTTACTAGAAAAAATAGCTTTAAGAATGACAATTGAATACTTTCGATTCGTTATTAAATCATTAAATATAACAAACTATACTACATTGCAATATTACTTATTACCTTGAAAAAATGTATTTCTAATGTTAACCCCGTCCTTGTTCCTATTCTCATAAGACCTTAGAGGTCTTTTTTTATAACATTAGCTCGAACTAAATTTTCATTACAATATTGTTTTATTTGACAACACTTTTTGATTTATTTGATAAAACTAGGCTATGTAAAGGTCGTCAAGGTTAATTTAATCAAAATAGGCACTTTTTTGTAAATCTAAGTAAAAAAATGTCCATGATACGCTGAATAACAGATAAATAGGCAAGAAGGCTGCATTTCATTAAAATATTTTTATCATTCTTTTAAATACTTAAAAAATGATTTATCATACACATTTACAATTTTTTTTATAGAAGTTTAACTTAAATAAATTGTTACTTTTACTAACAAGCTGTATTTTGTAGTATACGGAGAATATTTAAAAAAAAAAAATAAACACGTTTTTCTTAAAAAAAAAAAATGTACAATGTCAAAATTTTAGGGGCGCTGAGTTAGCTCTATATATTCATACAAATTTTTGAAATTTTGCTAATCGTATTTTTATACCGAACAGGAACACATTTGATCACTCAATTTTTTACTTTTTCTCATTAAATGATTTAATTAGCACTTTATAGGATTGTCTATATATTATTGTTATACGATTTTTTTTTTAAATTACGTAGATAATGTTTTTTTATTTAAAAGACATCGTTACTTTTATTTTATCACGCAGCCCTTCTTCCTAAATGAAACATTAAAAAGACCCAAAATCAATTGTTCAAATTTATTTAATTGTTATTAAATAATAGTTGTTGATTATTCAGAGCTTAAAGATAACTAAATATTATTCAACCAATCAAAGCTTATACACTGATAATGAGAAAAAAAGAAGAAACATCAACAATCAACAACAGGAAATAGCACATATTTTTTTATGAGTGAGGTAACGTTGCGATGAGGGATGTATAAATATCAAATAATAACTCACCTGACAGTTACTGTCATTGAAGTTATTCTGAGATCCACACGTTGTCTCGTTGCAAAAAATATGGGAATGAACGCAAGCCATATTACACAAGTTGTATACATGGAAAATCCAATGAACTTGGACTCATTGAATGCCTCCGGTATTTTTCTTGTTAGTATGGCATAAATTGTACAAACAACTACCAAAAGAATCGGATAAGAAAAGGCAATGATATACTTTGATCCAATGAATGCCTAGAAAATTAAAACCAGCATAAAAATTGTTGCCCTAATTGTAAATGCTATGCTTAATAAATTACTTTATTTTTATTTTTTAAGCCTGGGAGTTGAAATAATTAATTCAACAAAAAGTATGTGTTTTCTATTATGATATATGGACATTGAAATTCTTAAAATTTTAATCTAATTAATGAAATTTTCTTTTCTTTACATATATCAAATATTATTTCTTTTCCATACCTAATATAAATACTCAAGGGTCTAAGTTGAATATATATTTACTTTTATTTGATTATGTTAATAACACTAGTCACTTTTTTTAATTCTCGGATTGAGCTTGTGTTTTTGGGATTGCTTTTGCGCAAGAATCATGCAAATATCTTAATAACCCCAAATATATGGTTTCATAGCCTACAAAGTGCTCATTGATTTTTTTTTTTTGAACATTTACATAATTTAGTGATATTTTTTTGCATTAAAACATTTTAATAGCCGACAAAAACATTATAAATTCTTTGTAGGTATGGATTTACTATTCATTTTAGAGTTACTTTATTTAAACATAATAGAGTAAATTAGAGTTCATCTTAAGAACGTATCGATTTTTATTTTTACCTTTTTCCCCACATAATTTTTACTTTTTTATTAACTGCACTCTATTATTGGATTAAATTTGCTATGCAAACCAAGATCAAATAATAAACATAGAATACAATGGGGAAAAGCATGTGGCAATAAGCATTAGTTTCAAAGATGATACATTTTTTAGTAACATAATAAGATATATGAAATGGCTCTGTGGGGTAATATGAGACATTGAGACACCCTAACTAGGATAATATTCCCCATTGCTTTGTGGCTGTTTCTAATATTTTCATGAGGTTTCCAAATTCTCAATTTTAGAGCTTCCACAACTTCAATTTAGGACATAGATTTGCCAAACTTTGCATAAAAGGATATATAGTCAATACAAAACCTGCAAAATACTTTTTGTCAACATTATATGTCTCGTCTAAGTTATTTTATCAGTTCATATAATACTGTTTACCATTATTAACTAATTAAGAGACACTTCTAATTTTTTATCACAATGATAAAAATCATAGTGTCTTGTAAAGTGTGAAGACATGTAAATTTATAAAAAAAAAGAGCACTTTAAAAAAAAAATTTTTTTTTTTTTTAAAGTTATTGAATGTTTTTTGTTTGAAAAAATATTATTTTATATGAAGCCTATTGAGAGGTTTTATAATGATGAGCTCTGAAGACCACAAAAAATATAAACTTCATTTATATTTCAAGAAATTATTGACGCAAATAAATTTACCTTATCAAAAATAATCTTAATAAACGACAGAGCAACTTTATTTACCTTACACACAAGTAGATTGTCCTCCCTAGTAGGATAATGGTGAATAGCCTCAGGAGGTGAAATCAGAAAACTGACGATATTGATAAATATTTGAATAAGTACTAGTCCAGCACAAATGGCTAATTGCGATTGTGGAGATATGAAAGTAGGTCTTTGATTTGGAGAGTTAAATATCCGAGATATTCGATTAGTCTTTGTTAACAAAGATCCATACACGATACTAAAGCATAGTCCAATCATAAATTCCTGTACAATACAAATGAAATTGGTTGGACGAATCATAAAAATAAATGTTACAAAGTAACATGAGAGAACACCAAGCAAAAGAACATAGCTCAATTCTCTCCCTGATGCACGAACAACAGGTGTATCACTGTATTGAATAAAAATTATGAGTGTTCCACATGTAAAAACGATTCCTATTAATGCAAAAGAGATAGCTCCTATGGCCCAAGCAGAGTCTGGTTTCATATACTTCTCTGGTATGGGAACGCATACTGTATTAAATAAGTTTGGCTTTGTTCCTAATACACATGTTGTGCATCGAGTATCATCATTAACGTCCAATACCTGTAATGATAAATAAAAGGTATTTCATTTTATAATTACATTTTTTATTTTTGTCAAAAATAGACAAAACGAAATTTGCACAGAAAATCGAAAAAAACTTTTTTTGCACCAATTTTGCAAAGAAAGAAGTAATAAATAAAATATATTGGATTGTAAACAGGAACATAAACCTTATACTATTTTTTTGTACTCGAAAAACAAAAAAGTTAAGAAAAACGATATCGACCAAAAGATAATCAGGTTTATAACAGGTGCATTTTTGCAAATCTTACAAAAAACATGTAACAAAATGTTTAAAAGTAAAAGATTAAAATTTTATTTTCAAAAAACATTATTTGAAAGTGTTGAAAATTGACATTTGATGAAAAAATTAGAAAAAAAAATAATCAGAAAATGAAATATTTCATATAATTTTTTTTATGTGTCATATTTTTATGCAGACGAATTTTTAGACAAACTTTTACAATCTTTATTTTTTCATAGGTAGTCCATTTTTGTGCACCTGAAAAAAAGCGATAATGAAATTTTCTACGATTGCTTTTTTTGCCAATAACTTTTTTAATTTTAGATAAATTTTGAAAGCGTTCTCATTCATATAGTTATTTTTTGAGACATGAGTTACTTTTAAATTATAGTTTAACACCCTAAATAGTCTTAGGGAGGTGATAATATCAAATTCAATTTTAGTTCAACTTTTCGGATGCAAAATGATCTTTTAAGCACTAAAGAAAAGAAGTAAAAAAAATTGCCCCCTCCCCCAATATTACTCTTAGACCCATGAATGTGTATTTTTTTAATAAATAAACTCGCAAATGTGGTGATAATGAAAGCCTTTTTATGTTTAAAGCAATAGTTATATCACATCTTCAATTTATGAAGTGCAGCTTGAAGGTCATATAAAAGGTAAAAGGTCCCACATCTGTTAAATTTTTATTTTAGCGTGTGCACTGGGGTGTTCTATTTTTAGGGTGACCTGTTAATTCAATCTTATATTGTATTTTAATAACAAATTATGTTTGTAAAGCTTTAGTCTTTAAAGAGTGTTTTTCGACTTCTATAGCCATTTGAGAATGACTTGTTTTAACGACTGTCTCTTTTTGTAAAGGGATTCAAAAGTTTCAATTTTAAAGTAATTTTTCTGATTTGCAGAAGTTTGAATTTTAAAGTGTTGTTGTTGAATTTTTAAAAGCTTCATTAAATTCATTTTCTCAAGTGATACATAACAATATAATCCCTATTTTTAATTTTGAATAGAAACAAATTCTAGCCCAACGAAATAATGCGGATACTCAAACGTTCAAAACCACTTGACTCACCTCCAAATCGAATCAAATAAGTATCAGAGTTTACTCCTAAATTTTATTGTAAGTGGCTAAAGTAATCGAATTTTTTGTATGGTTTTATGGCTAAATAATTTGAAAAACAAACATAATAAATATTTTTATAAAAATTTTGTCAAATGAATTTTGACTCCTTTGATCCCTGGAAAAAATCTAATTAAGTGATATCAGAGATAATAGAAGAGAGTAGAGTTAAGGATGGTATCTTATCTACTTTTTTCTTTAATAAACAGAGGATTGGATAATCAAAAATAAAGTTGATCACTTCTCTATTTGTTGTATTGATGACTTTTTGCCGAAAGCCACTTTGGTAAACAATCACATTTCCGAACAGACCCCTCGCCGAATAAACTAATAAACATATTTTATGAGGATTCATGCTGCAATACTCTGTAATTATGTTCCTTCGATATTAAAGAATAAAATATTTAATTGTTTGTCACAAATTCAAATGATTTAATGTGCATTAATTAATAATTGTCTCTGACCCTTTCATTCTGAAGATGTTTTTGTCATTGGAAGAGAAACTTACACCACACTAAGATCCCTTTTGAAAAACAATACGAAAAAAATTCACCCAAGAGATCAAAAAAATCATATCTGACAACAAAATACCCATTTTATCTATGTGTTGGCGAGTTAATACCGTGATTTATTGGGCAATTGTCATGATTTTGGTTACAACAGTTTTACATCCTTTAGAATATATTGTTGAAACATCTTTATATTGAAATGAATCATTCATTAATGAGCACTTAATAATTGCAATTCGTGTCTAATAATCCACAAGTTATCCTTTAAATTTGGTGTAACATATATGGCAAGCATTATTAGATAGGATTGTAACATGAATCATCTTTAAGTATATATTTTATTTTTTTGGGGAAAGTGACCATTTTGCAATGTAATCAGTCTGCAAAGTTTCCGTATGGCGAAATGTCATTGTACGCTCATTGTTACACCTATCGTAGGCCTTTTCTTATTAAAGATGTCGATAAAATATAGTGTTTAAAAAAAAAATCTACATCAACTTGAAAGAGTTGTGCCACTTTATCACCTTTTTTTTTTTTGCTTTGTCATTGTTCCCCGCCATTTTTCCTGGCGCCCGTTCTTATAATATATACTATGAATATTACAGTGTAACTTAAATGAAAGGAAATTGAAATGTGTTTGTATGTACTTTTACGCCTTATAATGATTTATTTTGAGCACTTTAAATTAAAATATCTTCCTTCATTATGTAATGACTATGTTTTTAATTTTTTATCCTCCATTTTTTAAAATCATATTTTCCAAAATATGGAAGCAATTAAATAATTAAGCTTCAATGTTCTGGTCACGTTTTGATAATGATCCTATACTTTCTCTCTCATTATAAAAAATATATAGTTGTTCTATGAGTACTTTATATATGAAACGGTCATTATTTTTTTCTTTTCCTTTTTATTTTGACCAATTCAAAGCCTATTTTTTCTATCTCACTATTAGTAAAAACGTTATAAAATATTAACTTTTTAAAACACTTTGTAAATAGGGATGTGATTAGGACTTTTCCTTTGGTACTTTTTAAACATTTTTTGACATCAGTTTTTGTTTATAAATATTTAGGTACATATACGATTAAGTTGTTAATGAACATGGAAATAATTCATAAAGTTTCATGTTGGTTTACCTTCATAACTAAGGCCCAAAATAAAAATAAAAAATCCTCAGAATATATTAATTATGCTGTAAGTATTCTCAATTTGATCAAATGAGAAGATAATAATGGATAGTTCCAAGGACTTTTTTTTGGATGAAAGAGCCAGTCACAATTATGAAAAAAAGGATCGAACATGAGAAAAGTTTTGTTGGATTTCTTGAACATTGGCGCATATCCCGTATGCTCTACATTTGCACAATGAAAGAAATTATGACTAACTGAAATATGTAGATGATCATTTGGACATTACTTATATCTCAAAAAAATCCTGTAAAAACGTTTTAGACTGGATGTGTCGTTTCCATTGAATCGCATAAGCGTTCCATTCACATCTAACCTCTCCAGCACTTCGTGGGATTTCAAGAGGAGTATGTCGAGACCAATAGGTATTCAAGATTTGTTACTTCTTGCTGTGTAAAGAATGAATAACACTGTAGTAATATAGTCGTCTATTTTAAAGATAAGTATATATGTAGGCATGTAATCCAAAATAGAAGATTCTAGACTGGACATACAGAATGTCTGTATCTTGATTTATTTGTAAAAAGGTTGGAAATAGCCATTCTTTTGTGGAACCATTTTTTTTTTTTGGTTCATAAATGGGTAGTTAATATATATTTTTTGAGTTGGTTAGTACCGATCCAGAAATAACTTCTTTAAAAGACCAAATTAGTTCGGTCCACTAAAAATCATAACAGTCTCAGATCAGAATAGGATTTTCAGACCAAATGATGACATCAGTATGTACCACAATACTACTTGATCCAAAACGTGAAAAAAAATCTAGTTAGAATTAACTTACATATGTCCAAATATACCAAGATCATAGGTGGTAAAACTTGACTAGAAAATGTTCATTATGTAATTATACAATATACATATATAAGAATATTTATTTATAGTCATGAATCCCTAGAAAATGGACAATAATATATATAATGCTAATCATTTTGCTGAAAAATAACTTCGTTTTATAAAACGTAAGTTCCTTACCGTCATTTTTTTACACTCAAACTTTTTGTCAATATAACACAGTAGTATATATTATGCGTCCTGAGTATCATCAAAACAATTGAGTGTGATAAATTAGATATATTTTTTATCAGTGATTTTGGACAATGAGAAAAATTATTAACTTAGGATTTCAAAATTAATGAAAATTTATACTTGTTTTTGTGCTTCTTTATCTTTAAATTTTAATTAAATATTATTAAAGAGTACTCAAATCCTACAGTAATAAAATACGGAGATACAAAAAATATCCATAGAGAAATAGGTAAATAGCAGTGAGAAGATGCAGTAATGATTTATCAATGATATCAGCTGACAAAATGGGTATAATATGACGTCATATTTGTTTGTTTATATTACATTAATAATTGGCAATTCCAACTAGAGAATTCAACTCTGATTTACTCCGATGGTGTAAAAAAAAGTTAACCAAATCAGCTTTTTTTCCTTAAGCTGACGTTTAAATTATTATACATTTTAATACCAAGAGGTAGTGTTGTATCAGTCCTTATATATATTTGGTTCAGTCCAGTCTTAAGATCGTCCCTATCATTTCTTGGGCTGGTCCTTAAGACTGTTTGCCCTACGGACTATTAATAGTAGAACTGATTAAAAAAAAAAAAAAAGAAATAAAGTTTAGTGTTTCATCAAGGACCGAATTTTATACGTTTTAAGGACTAATATGTAGATCTGAACTGGACCATGCTGCGACTGAAGTCGACAGGACTGTAGTCTTCTGTCCTAAATTAGGTATGCCACAACAATACCTAGACATAAAATAATACACAGTAATACCTTGACAAACTAGTTTAATTCGTTCCTTGACAGAGCTCACAAGTCAAAGCAATTTATTCCACCAAAAAATAACTAAAAATATTAAACTTGAAATGGCTTTTAAGTTCTGTTGATAACTCTCCATCAGCTTGTATCTTCATAAAAATTCGTGTAATATGGTAATCGTATATCAAGATATGAATGTATCTTTGTTTATAACCTTTTGTAATAGCTGACATTCATTACTGACGACTGAAGATTTTAATATACTACAGTCTTAATATACCGTAATGCCAATCAAAATTCCTTTCATGTATATGAATATTTCTTCTCTTTCAGAGTTTCGACTGTAAAAGTTGAGTATATCTTTATTAATATTTTTCACAATTCACGAATTCTGGTCCTATTGGACTCTATGTCAGAATAAAAACTAACTTGCAAAATTGTGATCCTAAAATGAAAATACATTTAAGAAAAATAATATTTGATTGATGAAATTATTATTTATGTTACTCTATATGGGATGAACAAAATAAAAAAATACATTATCTGCAAGTGGTGTTCCAGTCTGTTGCTTCGTGACATAACTAATTTTTTTTACAGTATCATCTATATATTTTATATTAAATAATATTAAACAACACTCATGTCCCAAAAAGTTGATATCTCAAATTTATGGCTAAATAACTTGTAGTTGTATAAAGTAATCACCTCATATTCTCCACAAGAATGACATGTCCAACAGCAACCGGCGTCTGTGTTCTTTTTCATTTCTCCAGACTTACAAGGTTGACTGCATATTGATTCTGGAGGATGACCCATTTTGAATTGTACCTCTGTTAGGAAATAAATTGTTTTATATTATACGTGTATATTTTCACTTCTGAAATAAGTTTTCTATTTTTGTACTGGGTGGTCTATTGAAAACTGAGCACTTACTAATTCAATAATTTATTAAACTTGAGTGATTGAACTTAATTCATATTTCGATAAATTAAAGCATACATAATTAGTTACAAAACAAAACAAATTTGAGCTCTCTAGCTTCTAGAAAAGTCGAGAAAATCCCCCTTCAACGGGATTGAAAAAATTTAATTTGCGCACTTCAAGCAGTTGGGCGTCTTCAAAACCATCGTCTACACCGTCACAAAATCCAAAACGTTGGAGAAGTAGACGAACTCTAACAAAAAAAGGCTAAATTAAACTTGGAGGAGTTAAATGAAATGGCCAAGGCTAATCCCCTCAAGTTAATGAAGGCCCTTGCAAGAGATCTCAGTGTTTCACACAAGACTGTTCCTATAAAAAAAGTAGGTGGAATGAGCCTTCTGATGTCAACTTTATCGACTACAACTTTTAGATACATTTTGAAGGGGAAGGTCCGTAATGTCTGTCATCCAAACACCAAGCCCTTCAAAGATACTGTCAGACAGTACTGGGACACTATGACAGAGGACTACATCTGCAGCAGGTTCCAGGCCTTCCACTACCGTCTGGAACCCATCATTGCCGCTAAGGGCGGCTACATTAATGATTAAGAGAGCTCAGATATACATCTATTTATAGTATTAATTTTGTTGAAGTTCTATTGTTAATTAATAAAATATATCTTGAGGAAATTTTAAATTCAAAGGGTTCAGATTTTAATGGACCACTCAGTACAATGTACACATATTAATGAATACTAAAATATATTTAGAGAATGTGTATACGAATAAAATATGATATCCAAATATCAAGACTCACTATCCATGTTAAGATGTATTTCGTCATCATCAAAAAAACCAACAGTGACCCATTTATATACTCCAACCTCTATTTGTTTATAATGAATTATATTGTATCTTGCGGGACCATCTCCTTGCTCATTAAATTTAAATCGGTCACCACTAAGGCCTACATTGGTTAAAAACAATAAAAATAATTAAATAAGTAATAATTGGTTTAAATTATGGTTTTCATATGTTTTATGTCCGCGTACCTACAAAGTTGACTTTTCTTAAATAACCCAGCAAAATTTCTCCATCGATGGGATTCATTTTTGCACACAATCCCACGTAATTGAGTCCACAAGTTACTTCGTGCATTCGTCTAATAAAGGTTTTTTAAAGAAACAAAAATTATAGAATATGGGAAAACACTTGTTTGAAATTGCCATTTGACTGGAAATAAGGACATTTGAATTCATAACATATACCATAATATCTTAGAAACAACAGTAGTAAAGAAATTGATTGCTAATAATAGAATGTAAAGTATGTTTCATGTCGATGCCATAACATAACACAGGGTGCGATAACATAATTTCCTTTTATATGATGTGTTTCAATCAGGTTGTAGAGCTAATAGCGGGGTGGCGTGGTTTTATACTGCAAGTGAAATTTTAAACTTTTTTTTTGGGAATACAGTCACTTACTATGATAAGTTGAGGAGCTTGTGTTAGCTGTTGAAAATAAATATTGTTAAAAATGGTTTGACAATTTTTTTAATGCAATTACATTAATTGCTTTTTAGTTTCTAGAGTTTTTATTGGTATAATTTATTAAAATCCGTTAGTTGCTTTAATTTCTTCATACAAAAAAAGTATTTTTCAATTTATTTTCATAATTTAAATTTTGCAAAATTCTTTGAACATGAATTAATCCACATATAATGATGGTTATGAGCTAAAAATGGTGTTATCCCATTTGGTGTTGTTTAAATTGGTTCAATTTGTTCTAATCAATAAATTGGAACCGAATTTATTCCTGAAAACCTCTCACTTTTAAGACCAATTCCTAATTATTTGATCCATTAACAATACACATTTATGAAACAAGCTGTACTCATTTTAAACTTTGTATTTTATTGTATGAAATAACTAGTCCCTGAAAACTTCTAAATGAAAGGTTGTTTAATTAAAAAAAAAAAAAAAAAAAAATCACATAGTATTAAAATATGGAAATTCGGTTTATTGAGTGTATGGATAATTTACTATCTGATATGATTTCCAAAACTATGTAAAACAAAACTTCAAATATATAATTATTAAAATATATATATAACTTTTCGTATTTATCCAACTTCTTTGTTTGCCTTTTTGAAAAAGAAAAATAAGTTGTCGCACTCTGCATAGAGCATATATAGACATTTGACATGTGTGTATTTGAAATCGTTTATCAAAAAAGTAGACTGATTTCAAATACACACATGTCTATACATATAAGTTGTCGCACCGTGTATACAACATATATAGCCATGTGTATATTTGAAATCATTGTACTTTTTTTAATCAACATAAAGTAGGGAACATATTTTTGCGATTTTCAATTTATAATTAATTCTAAAAAGAACTAATATATACGATATATGGACACCTTAGGGCTTATTGTATCCCTTTTATTACTAGAAAATTTAATATTTAAAATTTAATTTAATTTGTAAAATTAATTTTTCCCAAAGAAGTCATGAAAAAAAATAATTTTTTTTGGAAATTTTTCTAAAAAAAGGAAATTATTTTTATCAACAGCTATTTTTTTTTTAATCCCAAAAATTCAATATTTGATTTTTTTTAACAAAAACATAACTTTCTTTGAGTAACTTAACATTTTTAAGATTTTTCTACGAAAAAATTAATTTTTGAAATTTTTTTATATATTAAATATAATTTTATCCGAATCTAATCCGTATTGCGTACTTTATCATTCATTCACCTGGTGAAGTAGATTGAAGAGTACTTAAAAAGATAGAAGAAAAAATGTCTCTTTGGTCATATAAGAAAAAAGTAGAATGTGTTATTATTTTGCAAAAAGATTATTTTGACAGCTGGGCTCCCCTGAAAATATGAACTCAGGTCTTGTCGTTTCAAAAATATAATTTTTTTCTTGATCAATCAAAATTGAACCACCTGGACATGCCCCCCAAAGTTTTGCCTTTCCTGAATCCTTTTTCAATTATAGTCATTTCTCATTTTAAACTTTGCTTGTGATATTTCCCCCTCTAACGACTCAGGGGTATCTGCAGAATTATGTTTCCGGGAGGGGGTTTACAACCTCTCCAGTCTACTACCTGTGGACACCCCTGCAACCTCTGGCTTTGCTATTATATTGGATTAATCAAGTTACACTTTTTTCACGGCGCCTCTTTGTCTATATATATTACATTCCAAAGGGGACCCTGTAACTCAGGTAGGACTACTTAAGAGTGAGATACGGATCGAAGAATGACCTCCTGTATTGTTTCTGGTACATTCTATCCATTGTTGTGCATTTAATATTGTTGCAGAGGTTGTATGGAGGGTCTCTTTTTCTTACTCCCTCCTTCATGGTATTATCGATATATTCATATAAATATTTAGCTGACATATGAATGGAAAATTAAATTTAGTAAAAAATGTATATATTATTTTTACTCTATTCCAATGGTTCTCTTCTATTTTTGGGTGTTAGCTAAAATGAGATGAAGAGATCTTCTCGCGGCCCATCCTAAGGAAACATTGTCTTAGATTTGATTTTTTCAATATTGAGAAATATATATTTGGCGGTTTTTGAATATCCCACTATCCATCTTGATAAAAAAAAAAAAAGTTCCGAGAGTTTCTGCATTGTGGACATATTTTTTACTCCTATTTTCACATAAAAAAAATCTTCGACGCGAAAAAATTTCCTAGTACAAAACAAAGATTCCTTCTTGGGGAGGGGGATACAGGGGTCCTACATCCCAACCCTGGGGACCACTTTATTTTTTGGTTTATTTTACTGACAGGTTATATTTTTTTCAACTATTACATGCAGTGCTAAGAATTGAGTTATACTTTAGTGTTGTTGTTTTTTTGCTTGGGTTCGTAATAAAAACAATTCAAACTTGACCAGGAATAATTGTAAGAAACCTTTTCAAAAACAGTTGATACTCAAAGAACCCAAAATTGAATTAATACCTATTTATATAATTAAAAAAATATATTGCTTTCACAAAATGAAGCAAATATTTAAAATGAGGTGGCCTAAACATGACATCATTTGCCAATTTTTGGAAATGTCTCAACTCCTCAGGAAATTGTAGGACACACAACACTTTTGGAGGGCTCAATTGAATTAGTTTCTGGTAACAAAAGGATTAAAATACACTGTCCTCCCATATTTTGCTATACCCAAAGTCTTCGAAAAACTAGGCAGATTTTTGGCTAGACTCGAAATTTTTTGTGAAGGGTCTTGGGAAGTAATAAAAAAACTTAAAGTCTCCTTTGGATGGGAAATACCTCTTAAAAATTGCATTATCAACAATTTTACTGGAGATCTTACATTGGAAGTAGTTGCACATTTACAAGAGTCAAACTCTCTTGTATATCAGATGTATTTTTCCTTCTACAGGTCAGTCTTAGGACATCTTTTACCTATAAAGCGACCAATACCTCCTTTTCCATCTGGTACCTTAGAAGATGTCTAGCACAACCTACACATATTCCATATTTAAGCCGTCGCAAAATCCAAAGAACTCCACAGGAAAGTATCAAAGCTATTAAAAATAAGTATCTAACCACTCATGAGAAATGGTTTAAGTACAGAGTACTTTCGGGTAATCGTGAAACAGCCGGGAAATACAAGAAAAACGGGCAATTATATTGAGTTTTCTGCGGTTTAACAAGAGGAACAATCGACTACATCATGTAAGAATGCAGCAGATTGAGGAAAATCTACAGTGGCGTACAAATCATCGTTGAAGAGGGATTTGTCCCCAACTTTCGGAAAACTATTTTTATCAACAGCAAACGATGGACAAATCATGACGTAATAATTAGAAAGACCAAGTATATTATATAAAAATAGTGCACTACAAGAAGTGTTAACTTTGGTGGCATTTTATGCATATTGATATATTATTTTATTACTGTCA
The DNA here is from genome assembly GCF_016086655.4 of Lepeophtheirus salmonis. Taxonomy (NCBI): domain Eukaryota; kingdom Metazoa; phylum Arthropoda; class Copepoda; order Siphonostomatoida; family Caligidae; genus Lepeophtheirus; species Lepeophtheirus salmonis. The sequence continues at coordinate 25,726,185 of NC_052137.2, read as the reverse complement.
TGGATCTATCGATGGTTTTTGATGATTGAAAGTTAAATCTGCATTGTAATGCATGATTACCAATGTTGATTAGAATGAGCATATAGATTTGTTATATATTTTACTTGCTACGTTATTATATTAGTATAATCTGTATTAGAAAATTGTTGAAACTGAATGCATTGGTGGCCAACAAAAAAAAAGTTATATACAAGAATATGGAAATCACACTAGACTAGCAGTGCACGGCATGCTTGGGTATTTATAGTAACAAATACGAACATACATACATTGTAGCTTATAGATAACAATATACACGGCGGTAATAATAAAAGATAAGTTTAAAAAAAAATATTTTTGTTATTTATTGATACGCGGCTTTACATAGCTGAAGAAAAGTAGAGGATATCATGATAAATTAGACTTTTATAAGATAAGTGACAAGGGCATATTATTAAATATTAAAGGTGTTTGCATTATTGGGATACTGTTGAACGACATAATTAAAGTTATATATTTTCTCGAAGAAGGGGTGGTGGTTATAATAAGGGCCAGTTTTTAGTGTAAAGGATGAAGTCATATTATTTAAAAGGCTTTTTTGGTGTTCTTGTGCAAAATAACGGCTTGAAAACTGTAGAATAAATACACTACCTTGAGCAATGATTACACCACACAACAACTTGTACAACTCTCTGTCGTTACACATGGCCCAATTGAAGATGGTGGGAGATAATATGGGTCTTTTTGTTATCAACATCAGCATTCCCTTACAAATCAAGGAGCTCAGAGGTTATATATTCTATGAGAGCTTAAAAGACGATGTACATGACCAATGGAGAACTGGAGCCTAGCATAGATAAAAAAGAGTTTGGACTTTTACTTGATATTTCCTTCTTTGACATGCCCAGGGATGCTTTCCTCGGAAAATAGATCTGTGCACAAAAGTAATAACATATGATAACTCCATTGGATCAAGTAGAGTTAATGCATATCAGAGAGTAACACTGAGGAGCAAGTCCTTGTTGGACTAAGAGTATAATTGGAGGTCGATATCTGAGTCATTCTTGCTGGTTATGGTGTTGGTCTTGTGTTTATTTTCTTCATCTTATGACTGTTCACAGCTAATCTTCTCAAACATCTTTCAAAATGTTTAGGTAATCTTGTTAATTTCCGATTCTTTTTTTTAAATATTGTAAATGCTTACGATTTACAGGCCTCTTATAAAAATTATTTTGATAATATTGGGAGGGGGGAAGTATTTTTCTTCTCTTTTTTCTGTTTTATTTTCAAATTTTTGATAAACTTTTATTTACAGTGGTAAGTTTTCTCAACATCATTCAACATAGTTTTTTACTTCTTAAAATGAACTTTTTCGTACTTTATTTTTCTTTTTATTAAAACTTTAAAGTTAAATAATAACTGTTTCATTCTGATAAGGAAGACATTGAAAAAACAGGCTAATCTTTTTGGGTTTTCAAAATATGTATTCCTCTAACTAATATTTTGTGGGTTTATGGTAGAGACTTATTTCATAATATATATAATAGAAGAATAGAGCTTCACAATTTTATAGTTGAATTAAATATCTTATCGTCTATAGATGGAACTGTCGTTTCTACGATCTTCTAAATTATATACATTTAGTTACATAACAAGGGCTCCCATTATAAATCCCTCCATATTCCTACACTCAAATTTAGCTAATGTTACGCCATAAATGTATTTTGATAATGCAAATAAATAAATTGCCGCCTATAATAATTGATAAATGAGTAAGTGGATTGTACTGTAGAATATATAAGGAAGCGTATTCTGAAAAGTTTCAGACCACTTCAACTTGAAAATGGAAGCGCTCGTAAATAAAAACTGGTCATATATATCTATTACCAGTTACTCACCAAGGTTTCATCCATTTTGGACGCACAGACGTTATGTAACAGTCGTTTGAGTAAGTTGATGTGAGTGCTTTTGTAAAAATGGAGAAAATCGGGTATTATTCTGTTGATGCAGTTTAGGTGCAATAAAAGTATTATTTGGAGGGGTTATAAGGATAGAAGCATCGCAAGGAGAAGTGTGTAAAGGTACAAGGAGACTATGTTGAAAAATAAAAAAAAGAATTGAGAAGAAAGGTCCTGTATCTTTTTTAGGTCAGACACTTTTCAGACCACCCTCGTATCACACTAGATTGAAAAAAAAGAAATGATACATTATGTGATAAGTTCAAGCCAATGCAAAGCAGCCCCCTTCACAACCGGCCTCATCCCTCAGATCACAAATCTACAACAAGTCCAACCCATCTATGCTCCATAAAATATCTTCCATCTATTTTCAATATCCTTCATCTCCTACTCCGATAAACAATGTATAATCCTCTACCACTTATCAAAGATATTTCCTAAATATGAAAAGGTTACATTTATTGAATTTTAACTTTCTGCTTTTTTTTTGTCTCCAATTGCAAGAAGGAAAGAGAAAAAATGTCGTACAAGCAAAATTGTAGACAATATCCCATGATCGAAATCAGGTTCTCGAGCACTAAATACGATATTTACAGTTTCCATAAATTATGGAAACTTTCTCTATATTGGGTTTTTGATAAGGTTTAAATAAAAAAGTACAAATTTATCAAATTGACTTAATTATTAATTTGTAGTAACTATATTCTTGTGGAATTTAGATATTCGTAAAAAACACATTCTGTGATTTTAATATGTTTTATTAATTACATTTAATTATTATTATTTTTTTATTTATTAATAATCTTTATGGCTTCAAATTATAATAATATTGTTTTGTTTTCGACATTATTCCTATAAGTAATAGGACTAATTAATAAAATATAAGTAATAACAATTTTACTATTTCAATTATTTGCCTCTATATACTAATGTTCTTTATAAAAATGAAGAAATTTTGTTAATTAAACATACTGAAAATAATTTATGATCAAAAAGTGTTTAAAAAAACAATGTTAAAAATTGGGGAACTGTTTTTTAAATCATATGTAGCTCCCAGAAGTATTAAAAATATGACATTTTTTATAAGTGAAAGTCTTAACTTTAATATTAAGTAAAGGCTTTTCTCAAAAACGTTATATTTTGTCATCGATTTGAGTTAAAACTATACAAAAAGAAAGAGAAAAAAGAATATAGCTTCATTTTGAAGGAATTTTATTAAAATAGTCCAAATATGGACAAGGTGAAGGTCTAGTAAAAAGAAATATAGTAATATTTCATAAAATTCAATGTTTTGTTTAGCATAGGAAAATTTATGTGTAATATGCACCGTTTTGTTATATAACTTTTTGCCATGTTGAAGGTAATTTCATAATACCTCTTACATAGAAACCCTCGTCTCTATTGGCAAAAAACTGGGAGTTGATTTTCACAAACTTATTTTGAAGGAAATTTTGACCAACTAAATCATTTGCCATAGAGAGGAACAGATGATACTCACTTGGTGCCAGGTCTGGACTATAAGGTGGATGCATAAGAACCTCTCGACCAAGCTCCCGGAGATTACTCGAATGTTTCAAGTTTGATTATTTGTTTTTAAACAATTTAATTCTAAATTAGATAAAAAATTATTTTCTATGAGTAATTAAAAACAACAATATTTAGCTAAATGACACGATATATATAAGAATGTGACGTTATCATCAATCTATCTCAGTGAAATTGTAAATATAAATATACAATGCTAATATTTTTTTTCCCACCCTTCCCTCTTCTGTGAGTCCACGCATTGCCTCTTCAATCAGTTCCAGTAATACTGAACTGTTTAATTTGACTCTGAAGCATCTATTTTTGTATACATTGAAAATAAATTCCGTAATAAGAGTCTATCATCATGTTTTTCGTCAGCTTCTGGAGACATAAAGAAAAACCAGTACCTTTCCTTTAGTGTTTCTTTGTAGCTGTCTTTAACAGTTTCTTCTTACATGACGTACTTCTCGTAGCTCATCTAACTGCCGGCAACCCAGAAAAAGGTGAGAAAACGTTTCTACTTTGTCTTATCAGAAAGAGCCTTTTTTAACTTGGTACTTTTAATACAAACGAATTACCAACAACCTATGTACGCAACTAAGGTAACATTACAATAATTTAATTAGAAGTTCAATAAATGACTAGATCATAAAAAAACAACAAAAAAACTATTGGAGTATTAGTAAATTGTCTACTTCCTCATTGATTTATGCTTTTTAACATTAGATCCAACGAATTCAGTGATTTACATACATTTTCCATGCTTGAAGTTATTAACAGTCTTGGTACTCTTATGTCTGACCTTTTTGGCAATTTGTTCCGAGACAAAAGTTGAGGGCCCGTCCATCGTGACTGTCCGACCGTCAGAGTTAGTTTCCTCGAACTGCTTTCCGACTTCGAACTTCAATTCCATTGACTTGGATACCGTGGAAATTTGAAAGACCACACCTCGCCCTCCTTTGCAACTTCAAAGCTAGGATTCGGTACAAGGGTGGCTTTATGAAGTATGACATTAACATCAAGCTCCTTCAAGAGGACCTTGTAATTTTTGTAGGATGTTCTGTTGTATCCTCCTCTTCCTCCATCTGCTGTAGTGTATTTTTTTCAGGTAGTAACGTGTTTGTTATACAATCTAGCATTAAGAATTAAAAGTGAAGGGAAGATCGCATTAACCAGTTAATTTATCTGGGAATGCTGCAAATCTGATGAAAGTTGTTAGAACGTAGGATCTTAACTCATTTGGAGGTAAAGTATTTTTATTTTGAGTTGACAAATACTGCCAATTGTACAAAGAGGCACAAGAGAAGATGTAGTTGGTGCAGGTATTAAGCGAACTTCACTTTTGTCTAAATTTGTGACATTGGATTGAACAGGGTTTAATTAAATAAACATTAGCAAATAAAGGCTATTATAATATATTGTATTAAAATAAATCTTATAATTTTAATTACAAAAAAAGAAACAGCAACGAAAAAAACCAAAAAATTTATTAATCATCAATTTGGTTTAGCAAATTAAATCATCTTGATTCATTTCGTAATTTTTTTCTCGTATCCATGACCCTAGAAGTTTTTTTCCAGTGGTCTTACAAAGGGTCATTCTTTTTGAAAAAATGGACTTAAAAATTCTTTTTTTCTGCATTAATTACAAGGCCAGAGCCTTGAGAGTATGTTGTCAAGATTTTTGTCACATTTTTAATAGATATTAAAGGTTGAAGTGGAGTACCAGTAAAAATGAAACTGAAGTCATTTGCATAACATAAGGATTTTGGATTAGATATTGAAGAATTAAAACTATAGGATTTTTCATTTTAATGGATGTTTTATATTAAAAGATCGATGCGTAAAATAAAAAGTATTGTAAAAGAAGGGTCTCCTTCGCACACGCCTCTTTTGTGGTAAAAAAAGCATTTTTGTGTTCTATATTCAAACAGCATTCTACTTCTGGATAGGATAAAGCCAACCATTTGAATAATATAGTCTTCCTGTAAAGGCAATTATATATTTGTGAGATAAGGCATTAAAAGCATTAGCGAAATCAATTGCCATTAGTGATGCATTATTTTCAGATTCTTATAGGGTTTATATGGTAAAAGGCACATTACCCATTATTTTGCCCTTAACGAATCCATACTAGGCAGGATACACTACTTTTATAAATACTATACTAAACTTATTTGCAAGAATTTTGGAGAAGATTTCCTATATTGTATCTTGTATAGTCAAAGCAAAATGGTTATCTAAATATTTAGAATCTTTCTTGGGGTTTAAATTTAAAACAATATAACCGTCGAATGCAAAACTAGAAAACTATCCAATTGACATAACCTTTTCATAAAAAGAAAGAAGAATTGGCAACAATTGGTTTTGTTATTTTTTACATGATTCAAAAGTCAATCCAGAGGGGATAGGTGCTTAATTTAACTTAGTGTTATTCGCAATAGCTGTTTTTTTTTTTCAACACTCATATGACGTTCAAATACATTGTTGTCGTTCTTAGACACATTGAGGAACCATCGCATTTCACTAATATAGTCATAGCAAAAGTATGCATTGTTAATTTCACATCTAGAGCATTTGCACATTTTTCCAGAATAAGAACAACCATACAGTTTCGAATAAAAACTTTCAATTTTATCACATATAATTTTAAGATTTTCAGAAATTTCCCCAACCGTTTTAAATATCGATTCCTATTTTTAGTGTCTTTTTTTATTCTGTTGTTGTAAAACTTGTAATCTTGAGTGTGATTAGTCCTCAGTGTTGTTAAATTTTATCCCTAGTCTGTACAATAAGTCTTTTCCTCATATCATAAGATGTAGTTTATTTTTTTTCTTGTATAGGCACTTCTTCATTTGCTATGTACTCTAAAGTATTTTTGTGACTAATTATTTCTTAAAATCTTCTAACTCCAGCTTTTTGGCATATTCTTTTAAGCATTTTCTCAAACTCAGTCCCCTTTATTGTTTATAATGGCCTTGGTGCATTCAAATATATTCATACTTTTGGTATTAACATACGGGTCATCTAATAGGATAGAGTTTAGCTTCCATGACTTTTTATTTTTAATATTATTTGAAGAAGTGTCAATTTGGACAAAAATGCATTTATGGTCAGATTGTTGTGTTTCTATCACCTTGTATAACTTCAAAGATTCTTTTAAGACACCATTGAATAGAACAAGATCGATACAAGAGGATACTGGCCTCAAAAATTTGTCACAGGAGGAAAAAAATATGGATGTAATTTCCTTGATGCTTATTTACAAGCATCAAGGAAACCATAGGGTACAATAATTGGAAAAAAATTAGTAGCTCTTGGATGAGAGTTTTTGCGTTCGCGATGTTGAATCCCTACTGACTTTGAGCTTGACATTAAAATCCCCTGCTATTATGGTAACGTCAATTTAAGTGTCCAATAATTTGTATGTTGCCTTTATAAGGTTTCCGTCTTTGCTTCGAAATTCTACATTTGGGAACATAATATTTTGTATCAAGATAGTGACTCAACTTTGGATTAACTAAAGTGACTATTAAAATATGAAAAAGATACATAACAATCCAGTAAAACAAAACTATTTTCTAAGTTACATAGATTATCAACTAATACAATTATATCAGGGATATATAGGAGCTTCAACAATAGCAACATATTAAATTCCTGTATGAGACTTTGTACAGGAATTAATACTTAATGAAAAAATCGTCACTGTCATATGCATTTCTTCTGTTTTTGAGAGGAAGGATTTCCATAACTCCGTAACGAATTACATTTTAAAGATGAGATACATTTCATGAATGTTTTACGTGTTTTTTAGTTTGACCATATCTTTCAGGTTCTAAACGCGTTTCAGAAGCAGGGCTTTTTGTATTAGATCCTGATGTAGACCTTGACGGTAATATGTTGTCCTTAGATATCCTTAGATTTATCGTAGGGAGGTTTTCGGGATTTTTTTTACTACTATACTCGTTTTTTTAGGCAAGCTTATATACTTTATTACTTCTTACAGTTTAAATTTTTTTACAGCTTTGTTTCCACTTTTCTCTCTCCTGGAAAGAGCCTTTGCATAAAACATTCCAGGTATTATCTTCACATTATATAGTATTTCAGGAGGACGATTATTTGGATTTTTAATCCTTGTGGGCACCCATGAAAGACACACACTCAAACTCTATTATATATATTCAGATAAACACAAAGGAAGAAAGCCAACATGTTCGGCTAGTGATAATCTATTTTTATATTTAATTGATCACAAAAATATTTAGTTATATTTTTATCACAACTTGTATTCTTTAGCTTATTATGTTGAAATACATAAAAAAAGTATCTAATTAATTATTGAAGAAACTTATGGATGGATAGGTAGTGTCTTTGAAAATGTATTATGGATATACCTAACATAAACAATAGGTGTTTACATAACGTAAATATACTAATCAATAATTAATTAGTCTTTAATTTTTCAATATTAGTTATTCTTTTCAGCATATACTAAGTAAATCTTTTTTTATATAGATTTAGTGACTATATGCTTTGATCTAATGATAAGTATTCATTGTTGGTTTAAAGACAAATTTTACTAAATTATATTTCTTTCTTCCTTCAAATATGAGATATTAACACTTATTTATTGAAATTAAGTAGTAGTTTAATCTCCAATAAGATATTTTTCCATATTTAAAGTCAAAGTCAGCTTTTTTGAATTCCAAATTATGCCAAATCTATAATACTTAGAAAAGATAATGTGAAATTTTTCTGTCTACCAATTTTTTTATTAAAATTAATAATATCTAAAATACTTTTAACATTACTAATTAACTGTATTCAAAGGTAGTGACTATATGCTTTCATCTAATGTTACCTCCAGCCACTAAATTATCTGTTAGACAAATATAATAAACGAAAACTTTATGTACAGGAGTTCCCCGCATATTATGGTTTCAAACACCGAGGATTTCCCATAATGCGGTTTTTTGAAGTATTTTGATTCCCCGTATAGTGTGGTATGTTCCCCATATATCACGTACCATTTAATTATCACCATAAATTATCAAAAAATAAAAATTTAGGTTAACAAGAATTTTTGTAGTTGTTCATGAGTTCGTTCATATTATTCATGGGCGTAAACATTATGTATCTGATTCGATACCTAGACTTGAAACTTAAGGTGATTATTTATTAAACAAACTTGCAATTTAAAAAGCAAGTAAAGTACATATTAGTTAAGTATTTAAATGATTGGATTAAAAATCACCAGTTTTGCACAAAAATATAATCTGGCTTACTTTATTTTATTATAATTTATGACGAATAATTTCTTTTGTACATACCATACCAAAAAAAAAAAAAAAAGAAGAAAAATAGTAAAAAAAAGTACTTTGAAAAACAATTTTTCCCATTTTACGAGTTTTAATACTAAAAATATAGCCATACTACGTGGATTTCATATAACAAGGAGTTTTCTTTCCCGATGGTTTGAAGGTCAATCAAGGTGTTCATATGGACATGCTACAATCCCAAGTACTTCACTGGATCCAGGAACAGCAATAGGAAGGGTACTATTGTTCTCTGAAGGACGGAGCACCTTAACATACTACAAAGTCTCTGCAAGAGTGGTACTAAACCACTTTCCAACACTTTTGGTGTTGACACATGTAGCCCGTTCTTCCGAAGATCTTAACGTAATGGACTTTTCCGTATAGTCCATTCTGGAGAGAAAGGTTAGTGTGACTTCATACCACAGCGTCAATAACTTGAAGGCTGTCATAGTGTCTGCATGGGACAACTTGTCGGAGGAGAAAATCCATACAGCCTTTAAAGCAGTTCCGAAGTGTCTGAGAGCTGTAGTTGCCGCAAATGGTAACCATATGGAATGAACTGGCAATCATTTTAAAGGAAATTTTAGGCTGATTGTAATGATGTAAATAGATGTTTCAAAAAATAAATATTAGTGTATTTTTTGGCTGTTGAAATTGTCGTAAGACTTATGGGTCATCCTGTATATATAAAATACAGAGTGTCTCTAAAATAAAATATAATGATCTAAAGTAACCATACATTTACGATAAAGAAACCTATTTTTTCCCCCCTAAAATCTAGTTAAAAAATGTCTTGTTTCAAATACTATAATACATATAAAACTAACGTCAAAAGATTTATTGATAAATTGAAATAAAAAAACTAAAATATAGATATTTTACAAACATGCCTGAAAATACTTTAAATAAACTACGTAAAAGCATTTTCGCCCTTCGGCTAACACACATTTATTATTTTTGTTTTTTAAGAAATAGAAAAAATTAATATATTCAGAACCATATTTTGAAATGAAATAACTAAATAGATGAAAATTTAAGGTAATAATATTTGGAAAAAACAAAAACAAAAAAAAACAACACATTCCTGTATTAGAAAGATAAATTATGTATAAGGTATCGTTTATATAGTTTCTACAAAATGTCTCTAATCATACAAAAATCCATTGAAATGTACAATCACATATATAATCTAATATTTTTTTAAATTTATAATTCAATATTATAGCTAAAACTAAATAATAACTCTTATATTACAACGTCAAAAGATTTATGTTAAAAAAGTCGATTTTTATTGATTTTTTCAGTTAACTTTTAATTTTTTTATGGAGTATTCAATAAATTAGCTATAACAAGTTGAGTCAAAATGCTTCAAAATTAAATTTACTGGGTGGTTTATTGATACCTGAAAACTTACTAATTCAATAATTAATGAAGCTTTAGTAATTGAAATTAATTTATAAGTCGATACATTGATGCATAAGCAATTAATTACAAAACAAAATAAACCTGAGCTCTTTAGCTTACGTACAAGTCAAGAAAATGACACCTGAACGTGATCAACGAATTTTCAATCGCACACTTAAGAAGTTGCACGTCTCCAAGACCACTGTCTACGCCGTCAGAAGTTCGAAACGTTAGAGAAGAAGTCTCTATCAAAAATCCAAATTGAATCTGAAGGAGTTTAAGAAAATAGCCCAGGCCAATATCCTAGAATTTATGAGGGCCCATGCAAGAGATCTTGGGGGTTCACACCCGATTGTCCAGATATATATCAAAAAGGGGATGGAAAGAGCCCTGTGAGAGTGGAGACCCATTTTTGAAACCAGGAATGAAAGAAACCCATCTCCTCCGTCGCGAGACTCTTTTGAACGCCTTTTAAAAACTTGTAGCCCTCTACAGCTCTGATGCCAACCTGCTGGACTACACTTTTTTGTTACATATCAAGAAGAAGGCCTACGATGTCCTTCATACAAACACAGGGCCCTTAAAAGCCACGTTAAGTGGGACGCCATGACAGAAGACTACATCTGCAGCAGGTGCCTGGTCTTCCACTACCGCCTGGACGCCATCTTTGCCCCTAATGGCGGCTACATTAACGATGAAGGGAGCTCAGACACACATCTATTTATAGTGTTAATTTTCTTAAAATTTTATTCTCAATGTATACATAATATCTTCTTGAATTTTAAAATTCAAGGTGTTCAAATTTTAATGAACCACTCGGTAATTAAGTGAACTTTTGGCTAATTATAATAAATAACTTATATTTTGGAGATAAGATAAGTATAACTGTAATTTAAATATGTTAGATATCCAATGTTTTTATTGATTAGATGTGAATGATCTAATCGACATATTTATATTTTGTTTCTGAACTTTTCCTATCTCTAAAATGTTTATTACTTTTTACAATTACTAAAATAATTGACTTAATTATATTTAATTTCCAAGCATTTTCACGCAAACTTATTTTGCATATTTATTAAGTATTCTATAAGAAAATTAAAAGTTAACTTGAAAAAATCAACTTTTTTAACGGCAAATTTTTTAAAGTTGTAATATAACTTTTATTAATTAATTTTAACTATAAAATAATGCAATAAAAGAAAGCGAAAAAAATATTAGCTTCCCATTAAGAATCTTCATTTTTGTATGATTAGACACATTTCGTGGGAACTGTATTCAAGATAACTTAATATATATATTATTTTTTGAGTGCTGGAATGTTTTTCATCAATTTCTGTTACCTTTAATCATCATCGTTATAGTTAATTCATTTTGAAATATAGCTCTGTATCGAAATAATAATCTACAGACACAATTAAAGAAAAGTGCTACTGCTAATTTGATTTTTTGAATTTAGAATAAAACTTCTCTTTTTAAAATGTCATTTGGCTTTATGTCAACGTAAGTAAGAGTAATTATAATTTACCTTAGAGCATATGCAAATGCCATAACGGCATCACTAACAAATTGAAGCTGAGCCTCAAATTTTGTATTTTCCCTCGTCAGTCTTTCCTTGCCATTGCAGATTCGTTTGTAGCCTATATTATAGGGTGTTTCTAATCCTTGAGTATGACGACATTCAAAGTGATCTTCCCAAAATTCTACAAAAAAAAAAATAAACGAATTAATATTAGCGGAAAGAAATATATGTTATTACTTTATTTATTAGATGTATTTAAATAAATAGGTATGATATTCATCAACATTTAAAAGTTTATTTTATATTTATAGCTCTTTAAAAGTTTTAATTAAGTAAGTATGCTTTTAATCTTTGTAATAATAATATAGGTATTATAGAAACCTTCTCTATGTCATTAGAAAATACAACTACTACAAATATAAGGTATAGTTAAAAGAAATCCAATATTTTAATGTGATTTAAAAAAATAAATTTATGTTTATCTCCTTAACAATCAAAAATGTGCTTACATGACGGCAATTTTATCCACATTTTCGACAACATAGCCTTCTAGACCCTATTGCATTTTTGACATCAAAATTACTAGATGCTTGTAATTGGCTGTTACAGTATCAGGACAATAAAAACTATTTGCATTTTCAGCTACCGTCCTTGTGTTTTCCCTTATACCGAAGAAAAACTGTAAAATATGATGTATTTTCTCTTTGAGGGCGTTCATTTTTGGTTTGCTCTCAAGCAATCGCAAAACTATTTAAAAAGTTTTTAAATGTGCAAAACTTTCTTTATGAAACACAATCTAGCTTAAACCAATCGCACTTATACCAGATGTCCCGAAAGTCTTGACCGGTACCTTCGATGGCTTTTTTCAAGGTTTCAAAGACTTTTTTACGTAAATGTTGCGTAAATAAAAGTTAAAGACCTTTTTCGGATTAACAAGTTTTGTTTCAATAACATTTCGTAATTCATAATTATTTTTGACATGGAGGCTAAAAGACATGAAGTAGCTGCTCTGCTTCGTGGAGGAATCAGCCACAAGGAGATCTCTGAGGCCACCCGCATGTCCACCAGCACCATTGGTAGGATCAAGAGGAGGTTGCATAAGGGGGAAGGCCTTGAAAACAAGCCTCGAAGTAGGAGACCTGTCTTAAAGACCACCAAGGCCACTAAGAAGAAGATCAGGGCCCAGATCAAGATAAACCCTCTTCTGAGCATCAGAACAATTGCCAAGAAGAACAACATGGGTAAGACTACTGCTGCCAACATTGTCAAGGACATTAGGGGCAAGTCGTTGGTCCGCACAACCCGTACCATGTTGTCCATGGCCAATATGGAGGCCAGATACATCCGATGCAAGAAGATTTTGAACAACATGAAAAGCAATGGGGACATAATTCTCATTTTTTCCGATGAGAAAACTTTTACAGTGGATCCAGTCTTCAACCGCAAAAAGATCGCAACATTAGCCTTAATGGTTATGTGGGATCTGAGAAATATGTGTCCATGACCTAGCACCCAGCCAGCATCATGATGCTTGGAGTTGTTGGCTCAGATGGTAAAGCTATGCCTCCAGTCTTCTTCCTAGAGGGCTACAGGCTCACCTCGGAGGACTACATCAAGGTGCTCAAGACCAAGGTGATCCCATGGATCAGGAAGGAATATCCTGGCAAGAGGGTGTGTTTCCAGCAGGATGGGGCACCCGCACACACAGCGAAGAATACCCAGAAGTGGTTGAAGGAGAATGTGGAATTCTGCCCTAAGGACTTCTGGCCCCCCTCCTCCCTCGACCTGAACCCCTTGGATTTCAGCATCTGGGCACACATTGAGAGGCAGGCTTGCAAAAAACGCCACAGCAGTACCAAAGCTCTCGATGCCAGTATCACCAAGGCCTGGGCCAAGATGGACCCGACCCACATCAAGAACACCTACTCCTCCTTCCGTCCCCGTGTTGTGGCTGTTATGGAAGCTAAAGGCCAAATTGTTAAAACATATTATAGATCATAACCAAGCGAAGTTTTTTTATTAAAAATATTTCTCTGTATCTCTACTTTTAGTCCTTGTAGATCTTAATGAAGTTGGAAGTTAGAAATTAGTCAGGACTTTCCAGACACCCGGTACAACGCAAGATACACATTACTAAATTCATCACTTATTATAAAGTATAGTGGAGACTAATATTTTTAATAAGTATTAAGTTAAAAAAATGAACCATTTTTTAAATAAGGGGGTAATTGATCAGCTGCATTTTATTCCTTTTCAAAAAAAAATTGTACTTCCCTCCCTCTTTGTTAACTTTTTTACCATAGAAAAAAAATAAGCTTTTGCAAATTTCACTTTCTTAGAAGAAAAGAGTGCATTGTTTTATTTTTAAACAAAACTTTTTTTAAAAGTCTTCTTGAGACTTTTTTTTCGGAAAGAATCTCATCTAATGACGTTTTTTTAGCGAAAATATATATATATTTTTCTATTTTTAAAGTAAAATTTCTTTCAGAAAGAATATTTGCGTTCATATAATAAAATATTGAAAAATTATGGTTTAAAATTAATATCCTCTAATACAATTTCATTATTGATAACAAAAATGAACTAACATGGTCATTGAAAAACATAAACAATTAAAACTATACCAATACAATAAAATAAACAAACAGAATAGCCATTTCCATATATTTTTTATAATTTTTGTCCGTGTTCTCTGTGACGTCATATATACCAGCTGGTATATTATTCATGCCCATGTGATTGTCAAGTACTCCCCCTCCCTCCCTCCCTCCAAAAAGGATTAACGTGGTTTCAGGCCTTACCCTCTCCCTGATAAGTATCCACGTGATTTGTGAATTTCCCTAATATTAGATATATTCAGAATATAGGTTATATTAATGTGTATAAAGTAATCATGAACTAATTTATCTATAATACATTTAAATTATAAAAACATTAAATGGTAAGTAATTAGATCTCTTCCAAATAAACAATTTTCACCATACACTACTATGGAGGAGTTGACCTATTGGATAATATGGTTGCAAACTATGCAATCAGTTTACGAAGGGAAAAATGGTATCGGTGCATTTATAATTGGTTTCTGAATGTGCAAATGGTTCAAGCATGGCGTCTTTATAGAAAAAGTGTTGAAATTTAAAAGAGAGACAAAATATTTCGTTTCTTGATTTTACACGAGCTTGTACAGAATCTTTGGTAACAAATCATGGTGAAAATATAAACACCGCTATAATGCCAAACTTTAGGCATAGAGCAAATATTTTTTCTGTACGTTACGACAATGGTGGACATCTAATTGTCAAAACAAATAAACGAAATGTTTGTGCATCTTGTTCGTCAAGATGCGTATATAGATGCAAAAGTGTGACGTGGGTTTGTGCGCTAATTGTTTTGAGAAATATTGTATTCAAAACTTGGATCATAGTATGTATCAATGTATATTAGAAAATATTTTTATTTTATTTATCAAAATGAAGTTAACTTAGGATAAAATGATTGGAAAATTAGTCATAACCGTATTTATTATCATTGCATCATATTAATTTATAAATATAAATATTGTTGTGGGAGATTTTCTACGGCGTACATATATGTACGTGCCCACCAACGGCACAATAGTTAATTTTGATTTAAAAAAATTAGAATTTGATTAAATGTACTTATAGAAGCTACTCAACAAAATTTCATCAAAAATTTTAAACGATTTCTACACTCGGGAAGTAATGGGTTAACTATTATGATTCCAATTTTCTTAGGTCTAATCTAACTTTTTGAAGCAGTTACATTGGTTGGGGACCATGGCTCAGCCTGCAATATGTATATTTGAATAATATATCAAAATGGTATACATGACGTAAAAGCGAACATTGTTGCTACATTGTTATTACTTAGATCAAAAATTACTTTACGGCAAACATACATCCAGACTAATTTTGCTTTATTAACTAAGATTCTTTAATTACTTTAAGAAAAATAAATTTAAATTTAAGATATAAACATAAATTTTATATCTTTTAAATAAATAAAATCATACTGTTAACTATCATAAAATGAGATATTCCTCTATTTGGAATAATTCACTTTTCTGCTTTTCGAGTCGTATGAGTTTGACTTGATTGGAGTTACCCGAATGGACAATTACCTATGTATAATACCTAATCTACAAATATATTCAAGTTCTAAGGGCTAAATACTTTCTCTTCCATTATGGCAAGAAAACCCCAGAGGTTTGGCTTTATTTATTTTTTTCAAGCAGGCGACAAGAAGGCATTTAAAAAAGTACAAAAAAAAATTGCTTATTTTTGATCTTTTTCGAAAAGATGCAAATTACTAGAGATTTTCAAAAATATTATAAAATATCAAAGAAAATTTGATTAGATTTCATTTGGTATTACTTTCAATGCTCCGGTAGCAATTACATAAAAGATACTCTTCAAATTTTATTGTAAAATGTATTCGTAACTTCTACCTATCAGCGGGTCCAGTTTGGCCTTATTGGCTGAGCCCTTCTTTCTCTCAAAGGTTTCAGACTTGATGACAGAGCGACGGTGGTCATGAACAGGCCCAATTGCTTGAACTACGCAATTGGAAATTTGTTGATCACGCTCAAGTGTCATTTTCTTAACTTGTACGTAAACTAAATTAACCATGTTTTTTTTTGTTTTATAACAAAGTCTTTATACTTTAATATATCGAAATATGAAATAATTTAAATCATTTAAACTTCATTAATTGTTGAATGAGTAAGTGTTCAGATTTCAATGTACCACCCGGTACGAAACGTACATTCTTTAGGAACAACCGGGAAGCGAACTTACGCACATTGAGTTCAAGAGAATAATTCATATCGACCGCGTTGTCTATTGAACTGCGTTATTCCATCACATTTGCAACAATATTAAGGGGTGATACATATTTTTGTACTTAGCTAGGCAGCAAAAAAACAAAATACCCAATTACCCAACCTTTTATACTTTATTTTTATTTTTATGCCTTTGTATTTTATTCATACAAGAACATACTTTTAGAAATTAAAATATAATGATTATTCATTGGTATTTTGGTATAGATCTAATAATAGAAAATTAACATAAGCTTTATTAATATTTAATGAAAAAACGTAAATTTCCTTTTATTAACACTTAATTAATAATGTTTAATCGTTTTTGTAAGTTGTTATAAACAAGGACCTCACAAGAAAAAACTTAAAATATAATAAAACAATATATTTCATTTTTTGTTTTAATTAATAGAACTCGACAGTCTTTTATGAAGTATATTTATTTGAAGTGTTGGAAATTAGCATTTATATCTATTGTTTCATTTATCAAAGTTTAAAGAAAGGGCAATTATTATTCTTATGATGCTCACATAGGGATTTCCTTTAAACACAATAAGCAACAATGCAATTCTATCTTTCTAATAAAAAAATTCCATTCCTTGTAATAATCATCTATTTATTTAATATTATGACGTAATAACTTAGTTTTTATAAATATATATATTCATATTTCATTTGTCTATTTTTTAGGACTTGTAGATCTATTGAAAATTTAATTCTTTTTCAATCTAATGCAAACTAATATTATTCAAATAAAGTAACTCAATACACGAGTTAATTTGGTATAAAACTTGTTCGATGCCTTCTTCAAGAATAATTTGTCTTTAGTGGTGACGTACTTCAAAACTTTACACCATTCGGTTTATCATGTCGTAAGTTTGATTTTAGCTTCCCAAAAAATAATTTTAGAGCATTGAAAATGCTACCAAATGAAATCTAATAAAATTTTCTTTAATGTAATTTAAAGTAATGCTTCTGATTATTGTTGACTTTTGGAAAAAAGTCAACAATAAGCAATTTTGTGTGTAGCTAACGTTTAGTATTTCATATTTAAGTATTAAAGAAAAAACTGTCTAGTCAAGCTTATTGCCTCAAATTAAAAAAGAAAATAAATAAAAAGTACACATCTTTATTTTTTAAGCAAATTTGGCCACATTATAACACCGTTTAGTGTGTTTTACTTCCGTTAGTACTATAATATTTTCAACAATGATAATACGATATTAATAAGAAAGAAATTATAATGCCAATGGGATTCTAGTAAAAATTTCCAATGTCGATTATTTTATATTTTGGATAATATTTAAAAATATCATTTTTCTGTAAATTTCTAAGAATTACAATTGATAAAATAAATTGCCTTCCTTTATATAATTTAAATAATATTTAAATTGAATATAGGCAAGCGATTCCTCTTTTTCCTCGAAATTTTCCCTTGCGCAAGTAATCCCAGAGCAAATTTTCCTAAGGCCAGCTTTCTTAGATTCCATGAGTATATTTCATAACTTAGAAAAGTAATAAATAGATAAATACCAGTAATAAATAATAATACATAAGAATCATAATAAGAAAATAAACATTTTATTCTCCATTTCAGAAAAAACTCCCGATTCCTATTAATCGTCCCATCACTAATTTATAAAACCTAAAAGTGATATTTACACTACATTAAAAAAAACATTGTACATTGTATCAAGATATACATATAAATATGGGCCAGTTTTGAATTGAATCATTTACCTTGAGAAGTATTTCTTTAAAATTTTTTTTATAAGTTTTTGTTATTTATCTAATGTGGATGTAAATAAGAGATAAAATTATGTTTTTCCAAAAATTGACGTCCTTTTGCAGAGAAAAAATATGTTTTCATATTCTAAACATTTATAAATATATATATATAATAATTGCAAAAAAGTAGTATGAAACCTTCAACTAACGCAACGAAAACTGTACATATTAAAATACCATAATATAAGATTATTCCAAATTAATTTTAGTTAGATTCATATTTAACTTACAGTCCATTATTAAACTATTTTCACTAAAAAAGAAAATTGGGTAAGAATTGATATTAACTACGAAAAATAATTAATACTTTATATATTTAAGCTAAGAGTCGAATTTTTAAGTGACATTGATTTAAGTGTAAATATTACTGCTGTGTTAATAGGACCATATTAGACGTTAATGGATTAAATATATAGCTAAAAAATAGGTTAGAATTACTTTTAACATATATAATTGTTACTTTAGCGTGACGACGTCGATAATATAGTGTAAAAATTATATAATTTTTTGAATAATATATTATTTTGATAAAGATAAAGTAAAATGTTTGTACAAAGATCCAAAGTGTACATCATGTTCAATTTATAGATTTATTTTGATTGAAAGCGAATTCGACGGAGATAGTTGAATACTGATACTAGACTAGAATAATAAGTTGTACCTCAAATAAGTGATTATATTACATGACATAACAAAATAAAAATATTTTATTGCAAAAGTATTTTTAACACATACATTATTTATTGTTCATTTACAAAAATGAAGTGTTATAATTATTAATGCTTTCAACTTAATTGTTTTATCAAACACAGCTTTTCAGAATATATTTTGATTAAAAAAAATTCTATAAATATTCTGCAACAAAGTACTCTACATCCAATTAGTTTCATTAACGAGAATAAAATTATTGTAGGGTACTTTCTATAAAAAAAAATTATATTTAAAATGTGATTCACTATATATATTTATATTTTAAATAACTAGGTCGTGAATAAAAGTTATAAACAAATGAAGATAACGTCATAAATTTGGAAATAAAAATAGCAAAAACCCTCGTGAGTATACATTTAAAAAAAGTATATATTGATAACTTGCTAGATATTATTATTTAAAAAAAAAACCCTCTCATATTACATTTTTTAACGTATTAGCGAGCAAGGAGCACTATAGTAGTTTTCTGTCAGTAGACATCCATTCATTAAATTTGTCAATATATACTTTTTTTTTTAAATTTACACTTACGAGTATTTAGACCATTTTCACATAAATAATGTATAGCGATGTAAAGATTGTCAAAATCCTCCTGAGTATAAATTAAAAAAATAAAAAGTATATGTTGGTAACTTACATGCATAATGTATGTATATAAACTCGTAAATTATAATTGTTTAAGTTTAAAAAGATAAAATGAAATAAGATTTTATTTCCTAAAAAAAACATTTGCTTCATTTTGTGAAAGCAATATATTTTTTTTTATTATATAAATAGGTATTAATTCAATTTTGGGTTCTTTGAGTATCAACTGTTTTTGAAAAGGTTTTTTACAATTATTCCTAGTCAAGTATGAAATGTTTTCACTACGAACCCAAGCAAAAAAAAAAAAGAAAAAAAGAAGACTAAAGTATAACTCAATTCTGTGCACTACAGTTAATAGTTGTAAAAAATATAACCTGTCAGTATGTTAATAAAATAAACCGAAAAATAAAGTGGTCCCCAGGTGTGGGATGTAGAACCCCTGTAACCCCCTCCCCAAGAAGGAATCTTTGTTTTGTACTAGGAAATTTTTTCGTGTGGAAGAATTTTTTATGTGAAAATAGGAGTAAAAAATATATTTGTGTATAGATTTCCATTCTAAAAGAAGGTAAATCGAATGACGGAACAAAAATTTTAATTTTGAAATATTTTTCAAAATACTTCTTATAGAATAAAAAATAACATATTTGAAGAATTGTCTCCTTTGCATAAGTGATTTTAATCTTTTTCGTCCATTGTCTTACCAAATATAGAGGCACCCCAAGTTTTTGTGCTTTAGAAGTGTGAGTTTTGGGTTATGAATATATTACAAAAAAGACATAGTAATTAATTTTCTTAATTAATAAAAAAAGGTTTTATTTCACTCACAATCTTTTCCAGAGTGGCAAGTGACAACTTTTAAGATGGTTAACTCCGTGATTACTCAGTTTTTGGCTCCCCTGATACCCCTATTTGAGAAGTTCCTATTATTATTTTGCTAAGGTGTCCATATTTAGATTTTCAAAAAAAAAAAAAAAAAAGTATTGCTTAATGAATATAATCTTTAGGGAAAGAAAATGTGTAAAACTGTAGGTTAAATTTATAATTTAGTTCATGATCTTAGATTGATTGAATAAAATAAATTAATTTTGATCTTTTTTTATTATTAAATTGACTTTTTTTTATTAGTGCAAATTCCTAAAAACTAATAGTCCCCTTTTGCACGAACTTTTCTTCTTTATACATGCTGAAAATCTACTTAACTCATAAAAAGCCGGATCTTTAATTAATTAAAAACAAATCCCCGGTATGAAAAAATAGCATATGTCCGGGCAAATGAAGATGGTTGGTCATCCAACATATAGGAGCAAAAAAATGATTGTGCAAAAAATTAAAGTTGTTTAGACCTCTTCATCTTCAAACAGAATGCATGTAGCCTGAAAAAAGCAAAAAAAAAAAAAAAAAAAATTGAAGGCTGAAAACAATGTAAAGTGTATTTGTTTAAATTAATGAAATAATGTTGAATCAGTCCAAAAAAATATAAAAACTGAAGTTTTCAATATCCAGTCCTGATTCATTTTGACAGTTTTAGGATAAATCCTTTACTACTACGTCGTTTCACCTGTGGAAGTTTTATCAATAGCTGCGATCATGAATCATCATTCATTATTGGATATTGATTTATAATTAAGTATTGGATTTATTTTGAGTATATCTAGCCATAGAATACTCTAATATTATATGATCTAGCTACAATTCATTCCTTGCTATGGATCTAGGAAAACTCGCATTTGGAAAACCTTTTCTTAGGAAAGTTTGATTACTTGCCTTGAGAAAATTCGCCGTTCGGAAAATTCGCTTTTTTTTATACTAGCTTTGCCCAGAGTAATTAGTCATTGGCTAAAAGACAAATTTTACTTTAAGAAAATAGAAGATAACTCCTCAAGAAATCACTGTTACTCTCAGAAGTAACTACTTAATACTTATATCAATTCATAAGTCTTCTGTCCTCAAGAATGAAATAATAATAATAAGACTTTGAGAAAAACAAATTAATATGTTGAGAAGACTGATGAGTACTTTGTCCTAAGAACGCTCTCTAACTAAAACAAACAAAACTCATTTTAGCATACAAGCGTTATGTCTATTCAAATTGTAACATATATATTGTTTGAACTGTTTACATTGTGAAAAAGTATTACCCTAATATTCATTATAAAATATCTTCGGATTAGGTTATCAAATCAGGATATATAGTCAAAATTACAGTGAAATTACTTAGAAATCTCAATAATATTAAAAAAATATATTATGTTCATAAAATAAAAGAAGGCAAATTTTCCTCCCAGGGCCACGAAACAAGTAATCCCACGGCAAATTTTCCAACAGCAAGCTTTCCTCACACTCTTTTACTCAGTCCTAGCAAGAACTGATCAATTGGTTCTAGGATTATTAACTTAAGAAAGAAAAACTGAAGGGGGTTAGGGATGATTAGAAACGCAGTCCTAGGACAAAATGCCACACAGTGGTGAGGTAACAACCTGAGTATAAATGCTCACTTTATTACGGCATCTGTCAAGAACAGTTTATAAATTAGAATCAGAAGTATGTATATGCAAAAACGTTTATTCATATATTTGGAAATTGCAGAATGTATTCAACCTTACGAATATTATACAAAAATGTACCAATACCATATTAACATTTAATTAATGATACTACTCATCGTACACAGATTTAAATAAAAATTTGCTCTCTATTTCATAGATAATGAAATGAACAATAAATAAAAAATATATATCGAGCTTACCAACAAACCAAGGATTCCTCTTATTAGATTCAACGGTAAGATTGAGAAAATAATCTTCAAATCCATGAACTGGATTTGCTTGAGGTTGTACAGATATTGTTCCTTCAACTTCAGCCTCGTGACCTATGAAAAAAAAAAAGAGTTAATGAAATGAAAGTATTAAATATTTTAATTCTTCATCCTTTGTAGATATTTATAATAATAGAGGAAATTGAGTAGAGTGTGCTCATAAAAAATAAAGAGTAACTCTTATAATGATTTTTTTTTTTGGTCTAGGGGATATCTTCAATATTATTCAAGCAAATTATGTTCTTGAGTTGACATCTAACTACTCCGGGCAATGCCAGGTACTACCGCTAGAAAAATAAAAGATGTTTCATCGTTTCTT
This sequence comes from Lepeophtheirus salmonis, assembly GCF_016086655.4. Classification (NCBI taxonomy): domain Eukaryota; kingdom Metazoa; phylum Arthropoda; class Copepoda; order Siphonostomatoida; family Caligidae; genus Lepeophtheirus; species Lepeophtheirus salmonis. The sequence goes on along the minus strand of NC_052137.2, from coordinate 25,703,417 downwards.
AATAGGAAGTAGAATAATACCAAATTAATGAGAAATATGAAAATATTGTTTTTCTTTTTAATAGTAAATTGTTTGAGTATTGATTACATTATAATAAGAATTCAATATAAGAAATTTTACAAAAAAAAAAAAAAAAAAAAAAAAAAACTTCATTTTTGTTTTTAAATTAATAAAGCCTTGTAAATATTGTTTACAACATATCGTAAACCATTCAAATTTATACAATTAATATTAGTAGAAATAATCAACATCTAACATAAAATACAGTGTAAATTGTTATATATGTACAATGTTAGACTTACGAACACATATACTATACAGTAGGGTTGAGCTTATTTTTTTTTTTATTTGAGAAAATTTGAGTTGCAAGGATCGTAAATTTATCCTTTTAGTAAAAAGACATCGTATATAAATTTTGGAAGGTTTTTGAAAACTTTTTAGAGGTAGTTCAAGGCTACAAAGTCTTGAAATTTTACGATTTTTTCAAAAAGGAACTTTTTGGTGTGTGTCTTGGAGGGCAAGACGAATATCCCCGAAATGTTGACGTCCTGAAAGCTGTGATTACGAAGGAGTGGAACAACTTGTCCTCGGACTTCATCAAGGCCAACTGTGCTTCTATTCGTCCCCGTATTGAAGTCATTATTCAGGATGGAGGGGAACAAATTGAATAAAAAGGTTAGAAAATTGTTGAATTATCAACTTTTGATTCAAAAGTATGCCATAAAAATGTCACAAAATGAAAATATGGTGAAGTGAAAACGGCTTTTAAATTTTTCGTATTTTTGAGTCCTGACCCTATATATTATGTATTAAAAAGTTGATGTCTGCGAAAAATATTGACTGTAAGAGTATTTTAATTATATATTATATTTATTATAAATGTCTTATATCTAGATTTGAGAGTGTATATTGAATATATGTACGCTGCCAAACCTGGCCGAACCGACACCTGTTTTTAGCGAGTCACCGCACAAGAAACCATGTTCAGTTTTCAAATTTAGAATTGTAATAAAATCGGAAACTTGGTTTAAGAGGTCACCTGTACTAAGCGGTCGTTTTTTCAGTTTCTTTTGTACCACTTAATACATGTTATTTCTTTTTCCTCACATGAAGGAATAAATGTTTTTGTCATTCATTAATATATCTATTGTTATTAATCAAGCAATTTTCGTTACTAACTTTTTATTTATGATTTATAAGATATATTAATTATAATTATTTTTTATCTTAATGAACTGTTTACTATCAATTTCATCTTTTCAGTAAGTATATAGTAGGGGGGAGGGGAGAGAATAACGTTTGCAAAAAGAGATTACTGAAATTTATAATGACCTTTACACTTGAGAAACTTGAATTGGTGATATATCTGTTAATATAAAAATATATGCCATATGTTGGATTTATTATTGGACATATTATTCAACAATATTAAAATTCGATATTGTTTGGAACAAAAGCTTTTATTAATCAGGACAGTATATCTACCTATTTATATTTCGTAAATATCAATATCACGTCAGATATACCCCATAGCCACTTAATTGAGGCTCAATTTTTTACACATTGTAATAATTTAAATTAATCTCTTAATCATATCACAGGACGATCAGTATAAAAAAGAGAATGTATAATTTTCAATTATTCATTTAAAACAATGGATTTAAAAAAAATGGTAATCCTAGTTTTTTAAATATATGTAGATATTGTTATAGGTCCAGTTAAAATCTCGTTGCATACCTCTGGAAATCGACACTCATGTTGTAGAAGCTAACTACTTTTCCTTGAATAACAGTTATGAGTTTCCAATAGTAAAAATTCACATTGATAACTCTTTATATTATTTATACACTTTATTAATTATGTACTTCAAAACTAAATATTAATTATACAAGTGAAAAAAAAGAAAATTTCAATTCCTTTTCCAATTATAATAGTACTAGACAAGTGAGCGGGAAAAAACTGCAAAGTGCCTCAAGTTAAAATAAATCATTAAACACCCTGTGCAGGAACCAATCACAAAAAAAGAATCTCGTAGAAGGGTATAAAAGTTTTAAGGGGTAATTATATCAGTTTCATAAAGTTTCCTTGCAGGAGCATGAAAGACGACGGGTCATCGATATGCTTCACGCATAAAATATTCCTCGATTATTTTTTCAAAAATCGATTTGCTGATTTTTAATGGCAAATATATACCAAACTTTACAAAAGGTTTTATTTTTCATTTTGTCCCTTGCCAACTCTGTATAATTATTTTACCCTATCAAATATGGTATTTTGTAATTTTCGATTGAATTTTGGGAGAACTTTTACTCTTTGTATAAGTTTGATACAACTTTTGAGTAAGAAAAAAAAGGCAGACAGTAATATGACAGTTTATTTTTCACAAACTGTTTATTCAATCTTGATAAAATACAATTTAAACGTAAAAAATCATGATATTTTAATGTTAATGTTACTTTTTTTTAATGTTCTTTTAATTGGCTAGATGGAGTTGCACTGATTAAGTATAAGTAGGTATTATAGTATTCCAATTACTCTATTTAACCTAGGAATCTTTCAGGGAAATCCATATACATTTAATATATTTCTTTCTCTAGGAATCTGGGGCGCGAACTTACAAAATCCATTGAATTTTTGGACTACTTTTATCCTTTTTATAGTTTTGAGACAACTTTTGAGTAAGACAAAAAAATCAGTAACCAATATGCCAGTTTATTTTTCACCTAAAAACCACCAATAAATACTTTGCACAATTATTTTGAGATAGAATGAAATTAGTTATTCTAAATACATGAACTTTAAGCCTATTCAAAATATATTTTTTTTAATTTTGATATGTTTCCACATTTTTCCCTTTTCTTTAACATGTGATGAGGTCAAAAATCATATTATTAGGGATCTAAATATTCTCTGCCTTGTTGACCTTAAAGTTTTTTTTGAAAATAAACTTTTTGATGATTTAGGGTAGTTTTTGGACAAAAAGTATATATTAAATACACAATAGAATGGCAAACAATACATTAAATTATAATTATTTTTGTATACAACTTTTTATATATTTTATTATCTAAGTATCAAAATTGCCGAATAGAATGAATGTAAAGAATAAAAAGAAGCTAGGTCCACGGATGCGAGTAATAAAAATGTATACTCCCATCTATACGTGTTATTTTCTTTTATATTTACCCATTTTGGGGGAAAATAAACTAATGTTTTTGAAAATTAGATTAATATATCTTATATTTCATTTTATATATTTTTTAAGACTACCATAACTAAAAAAGTAAAAATTACAAAAGAGTGATAATTTATATTATCCATATATTTATTGAAGACATCCTTTTTTAAAATTTCCAACCGTCGCCTAATATATTCAACAGCTTGAGGGAGATACTCTTTCTTAAGTTATTATGATGGAATAGTATTGAAGACATCCTTTTTTTAAACTTCCAACCGTCGCTTAATATATTCAACAGCTTGGAGGAGATACTCTTTTTTTAGCTATTATGATGGAATAGTCAGTCATCAATATCTTATTATTCTCTCTGTAATGTCTTTAACTTAAAAGTTAAAATTTTGAAAATTAATAAAAAACAAAATTTCCAAAAATGTATTGTTGTTATTCATTTTAAATTTGTGATAAAAAAAATTGAGGAAGACCAATTTTTGTTGACATTTGGAATTAAATACTTTAAATTTTGTTTAACAAAATATGTATTCGAGCCTTTTTTTACACTGTTATATTATTGTATACTAAGAGTATTAAATATAGTCAATGAAATATAATTTTTTTAATATTTAGTTTGTTTATGTTAAAATTCTAAACTAAAACGATCTACTATAAAAATATAATGGATAAAATTCTATTGTAAAATCTCCTTATATACAACATTTTTAATTTTCTGTCCATTTGATGTACTCTTATGAACCTCTTGAAAATACAACATAAAATTGACCACGCGAAATACTGATTTTGATAAATGTTAAAACAATTTTTTTAAACGTTTGACCTCGTGTTTTATTGATTGGCATTAGCATTTTTATCTTGCCATGTTCCTTCTTCAACCAAATGAAGATAAATACTGAGACTAACTCGCTAATCCCCTTTTTCCTTCATTTACATAATTTCCTTTTTCAATTTGTATTTAATATACTTTCTCCCTCTTTCCGTTATACAATATATATATATATATTTTTAATGTAATTTTTTTTGGTGCATTTTCGAATCGACAACCCATATCTTAAAAAAAACTTTGAGACACGGGGAATTCATCTTGTTTTATAAAAATTACTTATCCTTCAGAGCCCAGGAATCTAGTTTGAACAGAATGCAACATAGCCCTACGCACGTATCTCAAAATTCTAATCAATTTTTTTTATTTCTTAAGTCTGATTCTGTCTCCATTTTTGAAGTTTTTATCATTGCTTTTCTAAGCGGGACAACCAGAAATCAGACAAACTCATAAATTATAAGGATAACAAATAAAAAAATTAACACCAACGGGAAAAGGAAAAATGCCGTTTTTATTCCAGGTATTTAGAATTCCATAAATTTGTACTGCTATGCAATATAGAAGTTATTAATCGCCATTATTTGTCGCCAATAGTGGGAGTTTTTTTTTGCAGCCCGATTTTCAAACGGTCTAATAGCGAGGAAAGTTATATACCTGTAATAGCTTTACTCTTTTCCAGATAGTCGGTGATGATTATTCCGTGCAAATCCAAAAGACAGTCACCATAATCTTTCCGGCCGACTCCTCAATTTAAACAAATGCCAAACAGAAAGAAATAGAACGATCTGGCAGAAAATTGGTGTGTGTTCTTCCAAGAGATATATTAACTAAACCTAACCTCGATACTCGTCGGTGATGCCATCTCTCGTACTTTGCAGTACGAACTCTTCAAACGACCCTCGTAAATACCTCTTGAGCATACATTTTGTGTTTCCATTATTATGTTATGTATTTATATCATCTTGACTAAGGTGATTGTTTACATTATATTCTTGATTTAAATACCAATATATTACCTCAGAAATATTACCTAAAGAAATTCATTTAAAAAAAATAAATACTGAATACATATATGGATAATTTTAAACAAGTCATTTTCTTACACTTCTTTAATGTTTCTTTCTAATGATTTAACTTTGATAAAATACCATATGGCTTTCCTTTTTTACCTTAATATTTTCTGAGAATGGTATAGATTACTCAATCAAAAAAAATAAAAATACATTACTAAGAAGATTCATATTTATGAAAACATAAGTACAAATGTGGTGATTCTTCAATAATTTATTTCTTTCCAAATGAGTTAATGATATCTAACTATTTCAAATAATAGGAAACACAGAAATTCAAGTGTGAAGTAAACATACGCCAATTACAAAATTGTGGGAGTAGGAGGAGAAGATAATGGGGGTAGGTAATTGATGAGTGGTGTCTTGAATGACAATTATCCGGATACAAAATAAGAAGTTAAGGAAAGATCGATAGAAGGATGTAGAAAATGATACTACTCAGGGTAAAGTTCCCTCATCATAAACACAGTTCAATATATGATGAAGTAGTTAAGTTAGTATTTCCAAGAATTGTATAGATGCCGGGACTGTGTATTATATATTAAGTGCAAAAAGTGTGTATTGAATAATGCCAGCTTTGTCAATTATATTCGTATTGATCCTTCAGAATGTATACCGTTGTCTGTTTGAGAAACTGATAAATAATTTATCAGAGGAAGAAATTGTAGATGTAATAAGAAGACGTGGCAGAAAAGGTAAATCTCCTGGCTTTGTTTTTGAAATATATCAATTTTATGCAAATGAACTTGCTCAGATTCTAAGGGAACTATTTTAGTAGATACTGATGATGGGATCCTATCTGTCATATAAAAACGATGGTCTACTTATTACAATAGCCTAAAAAGAAAATGATATAAGGTTCATTAAGAATTGAGGGCAATCACCCTTCAAAACACTTTGTACATAGTATTTTCACATATAATTATAAAAAGACATAAGAAGACACTGCAAGATATAGCACATAACTCTCAGCGAGGATTTATAGCTGGTCAGAGAGTTGAAGACATTGTTGCAAATTAACAGACTGCTTTCGATAATTTTGCCAATTCTACTATATTGACCATTGACTTTCAAAAGGCTTTTGACTGTGTCTCGAATACTCACATTATACGGACACTGAAATGCAATTTTTTTTGAAAAATTCATGATAATAGCTGTTGCTACAATGCTTGTAAACTCCAATATAAGTTACGGGTCAGGAAACATATTAAGATCTTTCCAAGTAGAACGTGGATGTATCAAGGAGATCACATAGTAGCAATTCTTTTTATAGTTGCTGTGGATCACTTATTGTTACAAATGAGGGATAACGAAGTATTGAAAAAAAATACGGATTAGTGGCTGTGAATCCATTTATGCTATATCAGCAGTCATAGCGGTTGGAAAAGTTTTAACGATGGTAATTATTTCTCTTAGCTTTTATAGATGGGAGCGAGTTCAAATCAGGAACTCATATATAGTTCCAAAGATAACTCATCTTTTATATTTATGTATGTATGCCATCGAAATCTGTTCAGAGATAGATGGTATTTTGATGAAGTTCCTAGACCTTCAACGCAAACGGAATATCTCTATAAAAAGAACCACTACTCCTAAAAGCCTAGGTGGGCTGGAACAATATATTTCAGAATCTTTTTGAAATCTCTATAGGCTGAATTGATTCTAAAAATGTTTAAGAATAGAGGAACTTTGGAACTCTACAATATCTTTGATTGTTTTAATCTCCAATATTCCAACTCTGGGATACGTTCAATAATAAGTAATTTATGTAAACTCAAATATTGGTGCTCCTTCCTTAACACAGTAGAGGATACTTCTTATACTCTTGAACTAGTCATGGATGGGTACGCTCCATTAAAAAGTGCCTTGATAGAAATTCCTACTTCTCTCCAGAAAATGCCAGGTTTTTTCTTTGAAGATCTTTTCAATTACATACATGGATAATTTTTTAGCTATGATGATGCATAAAAAAATTCTAAAATGCAAAAGATAAGACATGGGTATACTTACGCTTTTACTACGAAGCTTGGTTTAAGCCTGTAGCTCATTAAGATAAAAGTTTTATCGATAAAATATTTGATGGGAATCATCCCTAAAACTGATTCAAAATGGTTTAAAGAGGAAAAACGTACAGTTAACGGAAAGACAAGCCTGTAATAGTTTTAAAAAACCATTGCTGGCTCCTTCTCAAAAATGGGGTTCTTACCGTATGATTACTAGACCCCTGGAAGTGTCAGCTTTTTTAAGCAACGATAAACTTTGCTACTTTTGTAAGGAACATCAAGAAACAACATCTCATATTCTATATGAATGTAAAACACTGCAGCCAATATTATGACCCATTAGCAGCAGAACTAGAAGTGGTTTTTGGAAGGCCAATAAAACGACAGGATTTTTTGTTCTAACATCAAAAAGTGAGGTAAACCTTCATGGAGTAATCGTAAAATTACATTAATGTGTGTATGAAAGTAAAAAGAAAATGGAAATTGGTGCATCTACCTATTTTAAACATTGTAATAAATTATTTAAAATTTTTAACGAACTAGGGTTTTCATTTATTTTGGTCCTTTTTTTGTGCTGTTTTATTGTTCTTAAAAAATGTATGTATTTTCTATACTTCCTATGTACTTGAAAGTTCTATGTACTTGGATACTTCAACTGTTTTAATATTGTTATTAATTGAGCACTAGAATAAATGAAATGATACTTTTTAAAAAAAAGTTTGAAGTCAGCATACTTTTATACTTTTTAAGAATATACTTTAATTTATGTAAAATAGTTATACAAAATTATGTTCAAGCATAAACATGCTTCAATAAACATCATACGAAGAATGTTTTTATACAAACACAAACAAAATATAGGATTTTAAATCCTTAGCATTTCCGATATGTATATAAAATCGTCACGACGCAATGTCGTTCCTCTTCTGTGAATTCAATCTTCTTTACATCTGTAGCAGCTGTCGCCATGATGCCCCAAACTTTACTAAAGTTTGTTGACAAAATAATATTTATATCAGCAAAAAAATGAGAAAATCAGACGGTTTTTCATAAAAAACTGCAGATGTACTTAAGAGGTGATTTGATCTTAAGGCCCTGTACTGTATATGATCAAAAATTATTTACAATATTTTCCCTCAAATGAATATTTTTTCAAAGTTAAAGGTCCTCTTCTTTTTAACAGGAATACATTTGCTCCCAACAAAATAATATAAAAGGTAGCTTATGTTAAAAGGGCCCTATTTCAGTACTACCATATCTCTAGTTCCCGCCTTCTCCTGGCACTCTACAAAACGCAAATCTCTACTTATATAGTTTTACGGATTTTTTGAGGGTTACTAAAAACTACAGGAATAGATTGTGTATTTTAGAAATTTAATCATGTTCATTAATAGTATAGTTGTTTTCTGCTTTATTTAGTTTTTTTCGTTGATCCTTTTTTCTTCTATTTTATCTTAAAAACTTCAATCTCCCTTTTCACTTCACGTGTACCAAAATTATACTATAGGAAGTGAAAAACGCCAGAAAGTTACAAAAAAGTACAAATGTCAGAAATTTGAGTTATAAATTTAATAATATAAACATAGTGAGAAATTTAACTTTGAAGAACATTTGAGACACAGAAAAAAAGTTATTATGACTGAGGAAATAAGTAAACACAAAGTTAGCTAAAAAATTTGCGTATAACTATTATCAAGCAGCCGAAATTGTAATTAGATCATTTGTATTACAATGGAAAAAAAAAAATTAAGAAACGAATTAATGAAATACCAAAAACAAATATATATTTAAAACAAAATATATCAAAGTTTGTGTGCCCATCAATACCTCATTTTTGAGTGTTATTACTTTATCTAAGAAATAAAAATGTAGCTCCGAGCTTGTGTATATAAAGCTCAGCGCGTCATATTTAAAAACAATCATGATACATTGGATGTAAAAGTAAATGATAATAAAAATGTTTTTGTTTTTTTAAATCCAAAACAAAAAACATACAATGTAATTATAAAAACAAAATACAAACTAGTAAATTTCAGAATTTGAAATATTATCAGTTTAACTATAATAACAAAGGAGGAAAATAAAAAGAAAAACCTCTAGATAACTCAGGTGATCAAGAAGTTAGGTTCTGGAGCGAGTTCTGACAAGTAAAAGTTAGTAAAGATTGATATTAGTATACTCATATAGATTGTGTATGAGATTTGTATTACTTATTAGTTACTAGGCAATCAATGCAGGGATCAGAGGACAGAGATAATTACTTGTAAAATCTCGTCCAGATAATATCCGCCATGTTCTATAGGATAAAAATAAGTTATTCAACGCAGGGATCCCGTCTGATATATGCAAAAGAAATCTCTGCATTACTAAGGAACTTCCTCCTACTGTTCAGTCGAGGATTATAATTAAGTTTTTCGTTTGAACCTAGTAAAGGGAGGACATTCTCAATGATAGAGCTCCACACTGAGCACATCTTCCTTTAAAAATGATTCGATCTTTTCACGAAAATGCAGACTATAATCTAATTTCCATCATTCTATACAAAATTTCCATGTTCTCAAAATTTAGATCGATATAGAGCACTTCAAGCTGAGACAAATCTTCAAGTATCATCCTTATTTTAGAAAATATAATTAAAAGCCTCAGTTATCAAAACATGAAACCTATATTTTCCTACAATAAAAATAGATCCAACCCCGATCGATGGTGAATTTATCACGGGGGACTTAAACATTGGTAATAATTATTTAAGGTAACTTGATTTGGATGACCTTAATGAAAATATTGAAGATGTTTCTACACAACCCCAAGATGATAGTTGGAAGTTCAGAAAACTGATTATGTCTCTTAAATACCTCCTCATCTCCTGGCTATCAAAGCCAACTATCAACTATCATCTTGCTCTCAAATATAATCTTTTAAAAATGCATCTATCTCAGCAGATGGAATTGTTTTTTAAAGGGTGTTGAACCCCACCCTTTCAATTTTTCATATCTAGTTTGTGGGTTTTTTCTGAAAAATCTGACAAGTTTATCTATAGAAGATAAAAATTTTAGTTCATATCTTCTCTGTGCATCGGTACTGCATCTAGAAACTTCAATCCCTAGGAGTGATAAAGAATTAACAAAACATAACTCGTTAAGACCATTACATGTCTTAAGATAGTCTTCAGAATTGGATAAGATCCTAGTCTTCTCGATGTTGAGGGAGAGACCCGAATTTTTTTTTGACATAAAAATCTTCAACTTACTCTGCCAGGAGTCGCTATTAATGCAACGGGGTTGCATAAGTGGTATTTGACGAAAGAATTGGTTCTATTAGCAATTAGTTCCGTGAGTCAATCAATGAAGGATTACGAGTAAATTTCTTGAAATAGAAAACCCATTTAAATGCTTAAACAGACATAGAACTTGGTTCGGAAAACCCAAATTTACAGTCGTACAAAAAAAAACACGACTGATTTGTCATAATTCATTGGCCCAGATAGTTGGGCATTATTTCAAATATTAAATATCAATTCTGATTTTTTAAAGACACCTGTATCTAAATGGAAATCAACCAGTAGTTATGTTAATGTAAAATCCATCGTGGAACACCTATCTGTTGTAAATGATGCCAGAGAGATGGGAGTGAAGCCTTGCAATTACTATATAGGCAATACATAAACTATCAATCATTACTTTTTTCCATCACAAGTAAAAATAAAAATAAAATTCTTCACCTCATACATTTGGTTATAACATGTACGACATGGTTGTACTAATAACAACTTGTACATGATTTACGTATATTATGTTATAATGAGACTAACCTGGAGGAATGCTAATAAATTAAAATTAATCATTTCAGTTTATTTCTGGTTATAGCATAAATATTTATATACTATATAGATATTTATTAAGGCTTCTTTTCCTGGGAAATTGACTTTCAGAAGGATCCTTGGAAATATTTTCTTAAATTAATTGATGCCGTGAAATATTGAGATTTCGTAAATATATAATAAATACAGTGAAATAAAACTATTTATTTTGAAATTTTAAGTTATATTTGGTGTCCAAACGGCTTCATAGGCTGGGTCGGGAAGATTCAAGTAAGGAGAAAGTGGGATGGAAATCGATAACGATGAATCTATTCTCAAGCTCAAGAGGGAAGTAGATGAATTTTTATCTTGTCAAATCTATAGTATTTACGGATAAATCTGATGAAAGAAATAAGTTTGTACATTTTGTAAAAAGCACGCTGAGTCCTCCTTTCACGAATTTGGAATTGTAACCCTGTGATAACTAGTGGAGAAAAAAAAAGGATGAATACGACCTGGAACTTTATATAGAAGACTGGCTTATAGCTGTGCCTTCCTATACTCGATCCCATTAAAAATCAGACTCTATCCTTACTATTACTATATGCAAAATTTACCAGAATAGAAGATTTTGAATAACTCTGAGAACATCCAGTCTGGAAAATTGATTAAAAATAAAATTTCAAATAATAAACATTTTGAACTATAAATACTATATATGTTTTGTTTAACAATGGAATTATAGAGTGGTTATTTCATCCTTAGTAAGGATTAAGAGTACAGTTTATACTCCCACCCTCTTTAACATGTGTTTCTTTTTTTCCTTAAGTTATATATTTCGTCATTAAGTTTGTAACTTCTATTTTATTTTACAATATATTTTTGGTCTATTTGTTTTTGTTTTTTAACTGCTTTAAACTTTCATTGTTGGAATTGTATTATATACCTATGTAATAATTTTATGCCGGCTGTGCATGTATTTTTATTATTACACTGAGATAATTAAATAAATGAGGAAACAAAAATGATTATGAATCAATTTTTGACTTGTCTATAGGCGTGTTACTAGATCTATCGTGCGTGTACATCCTTTAATATATATGATATGGGGAGAAGATTGGCTCTCAAGGAGACTCCTTTTAATCAACTCACAAGAGTTAATATATAACTTATGCATTAATGTGTTTTTATTCCTTTGAAATGTCCGGGTCGACGGGTCAAAATGCAGTTCTTTTGATACAAAAATACAACTAGCAAAGTGTGAGTAGAATTGAACAGTATTTAGAGGAACCTCAATACCTCAAAGTTTTGAAAATGGTAATTTTTTCCAAAAAAGTGACTTCTTTCTCAATTATCGTGAAAACAGTTGACGTTTTAGCTTCTTTTTTTTTTTTTGTATTTTAACTTTTTCAAGATAATTTAATGTACTCGAAGAAATAGTAATGTTGTTTTCAGAAATAATATTAGTAATACGAATTACAATGCAAAATAGTTTAAGAGAAAACTAATACATAAATAACTTGTTGCGCGCAATGTTTTTGCAATTTCTTAAATTTTTCTCCTCCAATACAAGACTCTTTGTTTTGATTGTGTCAAACCTTAATTTGGGATATAAAATCAGTACCATTTATCCATTCTTCATAGATGTCCTAAATTTCCAATTCCCCTCCATGAAACATCATAGCTCATATACTCATCTAGCGGAATTTATAATTGAAATCCATTCGTTATAAAAATATCCTCGTAGTACAATTATTAATTAACATAATTGAAGAATATTTAGTAACATATAATATCACACAATACCTTGTAGTTTCCTTGAAAATTAATTAGAATGAATGCTAATTTGAGCAAAGATAGAAAAGTATTAATCGAATATTTTTAATAACGGTAAAGGTAAGTAGGATCATAGTTTATTCCTCAAAAGTAGTATAAATATCAAAGCACATATACAGACACTATGGAAAAATAAACACAATCTCAAAATAGATTATATTTGAATGACTTATTTGTTATCAAATTGACTGGAAATAATTCCCTTCTTCACAAATGGCTGAGTGATTTTTCGTATATCATCATTTTAAATTAAAAAAGAGTATTCGGGGATAATTAGATATTAAAATTAAACAAACATCAAGTTTTTGTGGGAAAGTATGCAAAGCTCTACACATTCAAAGATTACAAAAAAAGTGGCAAACGACACTAATTATGAGCCTAGAATTGTAAATTATGTTATAGTAGGTAACACTGTAGATAAACGAAAAGAAATTATCAATTTTGCCAATTAACACCTTCAACGGATTCTTCCCAGAGATTATTATAAATAATTTTTGAACTTGCAATTATATTTTTAGTAGTACTACAAACTGTGGAATTAAATTTGTCTTATCTTTTCAATGCATCATGCTCGTTGGTTGTCTAAAGTATTGTATGGCTTAAAAATTTGCTTATTAAAGTTGTAGTTTTAAATGACTACGAAAGGGGAACAAGGATATTTGTAGTTTTATTGTGTAAATATATTTGAAAGCATAAATACCTGCACCTACAACTACACTTCAATTCAAACCTATTTGAATTTGGTCAAACAACTACACAATTATTCCAAAATCAATAGTTTAATTTCAAAAACCGCATTTATGGTATTTATCTGAAGAGCTTGTTTGTTTGATTTTAAATGAAAGAAATAACAAACAAGACCAAAATTCACAAGAAAAGTTTATACATAAAATTATTTGAAGATTTTGCAACAACAAAACAAACAATATCATTCAGATGTTGAAACTCCCAGAAGATATTATAAAAGTAGATCTTAAATTTTAGCAAAGTAACTATGATAATAAAACATCTCTTGAAATATTGATACTTTTAAAGTTATTAATGGCCAAGCAGAACAAGGAGTTGCACTTATAAGATACATAATACAGTGGATCGTTAATAACTGACGAATCGTAGCTTCAATTCTTATTACAAGTCGTTGAAGAGCATCACAATATTTACTAATAAAAAAAAGAAGAACGAAAATATATATATAGTATTTCAGATATATTACTCAGAAAAAAAAAAGATAACTATTTATTAATATTTATTTGTATAATAAAGCTTCATAGAATCAGAATTATTGATGATAGTTGAGATTAAAATCTTTTCTATTAATTCAATTTTTAAAGACGTTGAGCTACCCCTAAACATAAGTCAATTTTACATAAAATTTACCAATTGTATTTTTTTAATCAAAAATAACTAATTTCTACAATTCAATCAAACGAAAATATTACATGAAAATCTTCATGTGTTGTAATGAAAAAACAACAACGAAAATATAAAAACATTACACGCAACACGGTCTTCACATTATTATATTTTTTTTATCAGAACAAAATAAACATTTTTTGGAATACGTTATGTCATTTTGAAAAAAGAGTAAAATATAAAAAGCTGTATTGTGATCCATTTTCTTGATAATCGAGAAATAAGTTACTTTTTACGAAAAAATTGAAAATTTTCAAAACTTTGAGATCGTTGAGCTACATGTAATTTTTTTTTTTTTTTGCTCATACTTTATTAATTGTATTTTTTATCAAAAGGAACGGATTTTTACCCAGCGACCTGGACTTTCCAAAAATATCAATCAATCATAGTTCAGATCGATTTTCAGTATAATATGTTAAGATTTGAATAAAATATAAACGTTTCTAGTTAAAAATGAATTAACTCTTGAAAAAGTTTCGTATTTAGCATACAGTTTTAGTGAGTGCTCCAGAGACTAAAGCACTCATCAGTAATCCTATCATATTATATTTATATTTTTTTCAAACTTTGATTCTAATTCTTTCATTCTTGAAGAGAGAACACGTCATATGAATAACTATAAGTACTTATTTGTTAGATGTGAGTGTGCTCATGAAAAACACAGAGTAACAGTGAGGATTTATGATGGAGTTATCTTGTAGATTATTAAAGCAAAATGCGTCTGTTAGCTGACACTTAATTACTCCGGGCAATGCCAGGTACTATTGATAGTATTAAAGTAAATCATGCAAAGGAAAAGGAAATTTAAATATAACATATTTATGAAATTAAAGCAAAGTTTGTCTGTCTGTCTATTAACTCCGAGCAAAGTGAGTCCTCCTTCTAATATACAATATATTTAGAGTAGATTAAACTTCAGATGGTGCAAATGCCGTTGAATGTAGGCATGGATTACAACACAAAAGAAAAAGTATTAAGATAGAAAATAAGCTTTCTTCAGGAGGGGTTAATAAAGAACAATGGTATTGTCAAAACAAAAAGTAATAGATTAGTTGTTTCTATTAATTTTTTTTTTGTTTTTGTTTTCTACTGGAGTCACTTATATATCAAAGTAATGATTTGATAAAATGTCAAATGTAGAAAACAATAAGATATAAAGAAAAAGTAATGTAATAAGTAAATTCTTATAAAAAGGATTATTTTTTTAATTCAAACTTTTCTCTTTTATTGTTATCAATAGCACAAATAAAAAACATAAATCAATTTTTCAGAAATACCTTAACTATTATTCTCCCGCCCTTTTGATATTTTGCTATTTAGGTACTGAGTTTTAAATGGTACGATTTATGAATATCTATTAATTACTTCAATTTCTAACATACAAATAAATAACTTTTTATTCATTTTCATAATTTGAAATTTGCAAATAACTACGCGGATAACAATCTCATATAGCTTAAAATAGTTCCATTAAATTTGGTGTTATGTAAGTCACTTTAACTTTTTTTTTTTTTTAAAGTCTTAGTCTTAAGAACCAGTCCCAAGGACTGATAAGACCGGTTCTAAGACTGAATTAGAATGGAAAAAATCAATAAGAACTAATACAACGCCATTTGAAGGTCTACTCCAGAAACTATTACCCATGATATATTTTTAAAGATAAAGAAAAAAAAAATTGTAATATCATAATGCAATACTGTAAAGTCATACTTGATAAAGCGAATCCTATATTCTTGAGTCACAGGCAGGAAATTTTGAAAGGATAATTTGCCTCCACAATAAAAGCCAATCGTAATAGCCAAAGACAGTTGATCAGGGATTTCGTTTTCGGGGGTTCCTTTCTATAAACTAAGACTCTTTCATTGATGAACATTGATCTCTATTTTACTCTCATACGATATTTAGTAGGATTTTTTTATCAAATATCTTCACTTGTCCATATTTGGACTTTTTTAATAAAATTTCTTCAAACAAAGCTATATTTTTTTATGGATTTAATTCAAACCGATAACGATATAGACTGTTTTTTTAGAAGATCGTTTACTTAATAATAGGTATAGTGAAACCACATCCATTATTTTTCCCATAGATAGCTTTAGAAATCTGGATTTCGCGCTGTATAAATCCGATTGGGTTAAACTAGATGACATTAGTAAGATAAGAGATAGTATGAAAAGAACTTCTTATGCAATTTTGTTATGGATTGACTAAGTATTGTTTAATCGAGCATCAAATATGAACACAGGCAAAGAGAAAATCCGCTTTATTTTACAGTTTTTCTTTGATAAAAACAAAAACTCAAGACAGGTTGCTAAAAATGTAAATTAAGTTTATGGTCTGCCAACTGTAACAGCCAATCCTTTTCAATCTAGGTTTTGTCTATTATGTTCTTGTAATTTTGATTTCAATGTGCAACATGCTCTCGAAAATTAATTATCGAAAAAAATATAATAAGATAAAGTTATGGAAATAGTCATATCCGACCATTATGTAAGCTCTGTTTCAATTTCCCAAGTGCTAAACTTTGCATAAAAGTCCGTTTGGAACCACTAAAAAAAGGCTGGACTCAAAAAGAAGTTTGATGTTTGGGTACCACATAAGTTAACTCAAAAAACTTCATTGACCAAGTTTCTTTCTACAAATCCCTGCTTCATCGAAACAAAATTGATCAATTTCTGAAGCGGATTGTTACTTGTGATAAAAAGTGGGTCACTTACGACAACATCAAGTGAAAACGGTCTTGGTCCAATCATGTTGAGCCTGTGCAAACGGTAGGCAAGCCAGGATTAACGGACAGGAAGATTTTTCTGTGTGTTTGGTGGGATTTGTATGGAATGATCTAATATTAGATACTCCCCTATGGCCAAACTCTTAATTTGGAGTTATATTGTTTACAATTGGACCGTCTGAAAGAAGCCATCGCCCAAAAGCGGTCATCTTTGGCCAATAGGAGAGGAATTGTGTTTGATACGGACAATAATAAACCTCACAAAATTGACATTGATTCTCCGGAAGCTCTGGGAGCTTGGATGGTAGGGTCTTATGGATCCACCTTATAGTCCGGACCTGGCCCCAAGTGATTACCACCTATTTTTCTCTATGGCAAATGCTTTTGTTGATGAAAAATTTGCTTCCAAATAGGCTTGTGAAAATCGACTCTCCCAGTTTCTTGCTATGTAAGAGGCATTATGAAATAACTTTCAGTATGGCAAAAAAGATATAAACCTTACTATGCTGGATAAAATATATCCATAGAAATAGCCCCAATTTTTTTACTGTATTTTTCAAAAACAGTTTTGGATCATTAACTTTTACCTATTAATAAAATTTCTTCATTTTTATAAAGAGCATTGGTATTTAGAGGCAAATAATTGAAAGAGTAAGATTCTTATTAATTATATTTCATTAATTAGTCCAATTACTTTTTAATCTTCATACGAATAAAGGAAAAAAAAATATTATTATTATTTTAGCACATATTAATAAAGATTAATGATAATAAAAAATAATTAAATGCAATTGATAAAACCATATAGTATCTTAAAATCACGAACATCTAAATTCTAAAAAAAAAAAAAAAAAGAATTACTCTTATACAAAGTAACAATTAAGTCAATCTGTACTTTTTTAAACCTTATCAAAAACTAAATTTTGATTAAGTCTCCATAACTTATTTTTTGAAAGTATGGTATTAAATGCTCGAAAACCTACTTCTTTCTCTTATTTCAATTATAGGATATAATTATTCCTAAATAAGTTACTTCTAGATACAACAAAGAGGAGTAACTCCTTCAGCGGATTAGAAACCGAGACAAGCAGACACATGTTCTATAAGTGCTCTAAGATTCAATGTATTAGGGAGGCCGTGGAGAGGAATATTCTTGCATTGTACAGTTTGAGACTAAACCTTCTAGACTTGCTCATAACAACGTCGAGCTCGTGTGTGAAGTGTAGAAAAATTGAGAGTTTGGTTGTAAGCGTCCTCTCAATAGTCTACGCGATCTGGTGCAGAGGGAAGGGAATCCCAGACGTGTCCGAAAAATATATGGAGCAATAGATCCGTATTCTCGGATACTTCACAGATAGGGGAAACCGGCTTGGATCAAGAGAATGGACGTACGAATGTGTATAGGAAAGGATGGATGGATGGTAGGAAAGGGACTTTTTTAGTATTTAACATAAAAATGGGTGTATACATACAATGTTTCTAAATCTATGAAATCTCAGTATATTAATTCATGAAATCAGAATTTGAAAGTTATGACTTATTTTGAGGTCTATGAATTAGTAGAACATAAATATCACCATTATTATATCCTGTTGAAGCTATTAGTTGATCAAATTAAATAACTTGTTCATATAATTTGGCTTAGCGTATAAACCAGTTCAGCAAAATCTAAGACCGAATGAGTTAACAAAATAATAAAATACATTATGTGTGAAGACTGAAGTTATTATTTTGTATTAATTGAAGTTTTTTTCAATCATATAGTATATTTTATATATACAGAAGACAATGTTTGCAAAATCACGGAGTTCTAGGGAGCATCTTCTGTTCAGTAAGCCGTCAGAATTACCATCTAGTACCCTCTATTACTTTCTAAATTGGACATAATGAAATATTATATATACAAAAGAAATCATCATATACGTGGACATATACTAGAGAGAAAATATCATCTTCAAATTATAAATGAAATAGCAATGGACTTAAAGAAATTATGGGGCAGGTGAAGTACTCCATCCTTAGGCTAGAAATATCTCAAAGTCAAGCTCAACAGATTTGTTATCACCAATCTTAACGTAGTAAAAAAAGGGAAGGATGATAAAAGAAATAGCGATAAATTTGGCTGCGATGATGTTGATGACTTTTCTAAACTTTTTGATATTCCTGCTTCTAATTGCTTCGAAAATAGACCACGACAGGAATATAAAATTAGAAACTGTAATTGCGAATCATCAAGGAAAATTCCAAAAGATGAATTATTATTTTTTTGTGGACCAAGCGTTCACAAGAAAGCTCATTATTGGACATGGGATCGATAAGAAGACAACTATTATGTATGAAAAGCAAACTTCAAATCTGAGAAAATGGAAAGGAGGAAGCAAATGGCCAAAATGCAAATTGTAAATGAGAGAAAAAAATTGGAGAAAGAAAAGGAAGATACTCAAAAATGTCAAAACATTGATATTCTGATGATGAAGCTATCGATGCAATTGGTTATGATTCTTCTAATGAAGAGGAACATAATTCACTAAAAAAAAACACAATCTCTCAGAATCAAATTAAGTACTCCTGAGATGTGCTTTGTCTGTAAGATAATAGGTTAATCTGGAAGTGTCAATTCCCTCAGAGCCTTTGTAAGTGATGGTGCACCTGTAAACACTGGATATCAAAGTAGAATAATTAGACAGATTGAACAAAAATTGGAGTCACCGCTGCAATGGGTTATTTGTTTACTTCACATGAATAAACTGACTTTAAAAAAGAATATTTGAATACTATGAAACAGAAACAAAAGGGCCAAAATCTTATACAGGTAAGATAGGCTCTCCAATTTCAAACTTTTCATGTAAAACAGAGATATAACATTTGTGGCTATCAAAGGATGTGTACAAGACATAGATGAAGATTTAAATAAAAGTTTGAGCAGAAATCAGCAGTACTTTGTGCAGATATTTCAGATTGTACAAAAGGGCCCACATTATGTACCTGAAAAGTTTCTTGAAAAATATCCTGGAACAGTGCATAATGCAAGGTACTTTTACCCTTTTAAGATGATACATTCAATTAAAAAATCCATTAATGGAGTTTAAAAGATTTGTTGTAATGATTTAAATGTCTATGGCCTTACTTTCCTTAATATAAAAAGATTCCCTCACATCAAACACGGATGGAAACACTTTTTCTTTTCAATAAATCAAACAAACCAGCATCTCAGTTCATAACAAATAAATGTAATATCGGCCTCATTTAACACAAATTCCTTCTTTGCACATCCAGAAAATGTCCTTATATGTACATTGTTCGATTCAAACCTGAAGACAAGAAAAAAAGCAGTTGACATCATCTTAGAAGATCGTAAAAGAAGACAGAAAGGTCAAGTCAGACAATTTTTTCCTATAAAAGAATTTCTAAATTTAAGTCCCACTAGTTACTTAGATTTAATTAACAGGAATAAAATTCTTGAAAATTACAATACTGAACCTCCACTAACATTTGATACAACGAATAATGAATTACTAAAATGTGCACAAGGTGAAAATTTAACTAAGATCAGAATGGAATAAAAAATTCAAAAGTCTGATTTTATGGACTAATTTACTCATATTTCATATATTTAGAAACTATGAGTGTAAACGGCCATTTTTATGTTGAAAAAAGTTTATTGAATAAAATTTGTTGTAAACCGAAAAAAGTAACCAAATTGTTTTATTTAAAAAAAAATATAATTTGCTAAATAAATAGAAAATCTTTGATTATTTATTTATATTTATATACTGTCAATAATTACTTCATGAGTTTTAACTAACAAAACTGCTGAATAATAAAGTCAAAAAAGTTACAAACAAATTCGAAAAAATAACATTTTTTCTTTCCATATGTCATAACTGCAATAAGATTTTTTTTTTTATTTAATTCGACCTCATTTTGAAGTACTTCCGGTACATTGGAACTTTTACCGGATGGAGGATAAGGGTTTTTGATGGCACATAAATAAAAATAAAAAGGTCATTACCAACACCGAAACACATCTTGTAATCCATGATAATTTTGGATTTGGTCAACTTTATAAAGTAGCGAACACTCTATTTTTTAGTCTTTTAACGTTTTCATAATTAGGAAACATTTTTCCTAAGCGGCAGGGGATCATGTATTATCGGAGTAGGAGAGGAAAGATTTTGAAAATAGATGGAAGATCTTTTATGGCGTATATATGGGATGGACTTGTTGTAGATTTGTGAGCTGAGGGATGAGGCTGGTTGTGGAGTGGTGTGCTTTACATTGGTTTGAAGTCATCAGGTAATGTATCATGTCTTTTTTTTAAAACCTAGTGTGATACGAGGGTGGTCTGAAAAGTGTCTGACCTAAAAAAGATACAGGACCTTTTTTCTCAATTCTTTTTTATTTTTCAACATAGTCTCCTTGTACCTTTACAAACTTCTCTACAAAATAATTGTTCAAGATGCTTCTATCTTTATAACTGCCCTCCAAATAATTGGCACCAAAACTGGGATTTATTGCACCTAAACTGCATCAACAGAATAATACCCGATTTTCTCCATTTTTACAAAAGCACTCACATCAACTTACTCAAACGACTGTTACATAACATCTGTGCGTCCAAAATGGATGAAAACTTTGGTGAGTAACTGGTAATAGATACTAGATAGATGTGATTAGCTTTATTTAGGAGTGGTACTATCGTCACTTTGAGGTGGAAAAATTTTCAGACAACACTCGTATATGACAATATTAGGAATATTCTGTTCGGGAGTCTATTTCGATCAGTCTCCATTAAAAATATATAATTGACATTGTTTCGCTTTACATTGTCTAACTATGGTTTTAGTTTTTCTCTATTAGTTTAAAGGCTTTGAAAAAAGGCTATAGAGTCTTGGTATTTTTGATGTTTAAATTTTTTTTTACGTGTCTAGTGTTAAAGATATGGATAAATGGTTCGAATAGTTTTCAAAAGGTTATGTTAAAAAAAAAAAAAAGAATTAAAACCATTTTAAAAATATATTCATTCTTTTTCGAATTTGAGTTATCTTTTTTAAAGTTACAAAAATATATTTTTCTTTAGAGGCCCATAGCTCCAATAATAGTAATTTCATAAAGTGTAAAAATGTATGCTTTGATTGATAAATGTCTAAACTTTAAATGGAAATAAAGGCCTCTTTCAGAAACTATCAATCGTTGTAAGTTAGGATAAGAATATCATAATAATTCACGAAGAAAGCTTGTTTTTCAATGGATCTGACAAGGAAAAGTATTTAAAAAATCCATGGTTGGGGGTTACTACTCCAGAAATTGGATTCAGATCCGGCGAGTATGGAGGCTAAAAGTTCGGCGAGATGAAGTAGCCAAAATTGTCTTGTAGCCATATGATACTTTTTTTTGAAGGTGTGGCAAGGAGCCGAGTCATGCTATCGCATGTTAGGCCTCCATTGTCAATCTTGTCGATTCAAGGCTTCTTCTTGGTCTCTAACACTTCTTGGTAGGCATAAGTTCCCCCTGAGGGTTTGGGGGAACACGTGAGGAGGCTTGACGTGTATTTCGGTTCTAACCACCCCAAACAGCATGAGATGGCATTGCTGTTACCTCTACATCATCTTTCGAGGCCTCAAACTCCCTCCTACACTTTCAAACGGACGTCTTTCTTTGTCCCAGAGATCGAGCAATTGTTATATTGTCGGTCCGGGCACAGATTTCAAGAAAGGCTTTGTTCTTTTTCCAAATATTTGGAACAACGAATTCATCAAATGATAATTTTTCTTGGGCGCGTTGTTTTTTTGGCTATGTTGATGCATCTAATATAATTTCGATTAAAATACATTTAAAACTATATCTATTTGATACTAACAGGCAAATAAATGAAAGCTTCAATCACATGTATCATTTTATATTCTGATTTATATTACCTTCTATCAAAAGTAGGCATCTGGGGCTGCTTCGAGTCTTGAAATGGAGGAGTCTTAGCCCTAAGCTAAGGCAATGTGGCCCTCTCAATATAAATTTTAATTAATTTGGAAAGATCAAATTAACATTAATCTATTATGGCAAGAAAAATAACATTTTGGAAATTATGTTTCGTGGAAAAGAAAAAACAATAATTTAGATTAATAACATTGTATTACTGTATTCATTTATATAAGAAAATAAATAAAAATAAAGAAAACTTCCGTTGTGAAAAAAAAAGTCATATTGGAAATAAGAACGATGAAAAGAAGCTAAGCTGAAAAAACTGCACTGAAAAGTATCACACGGAAATGAATGACCACCACTATAAATATTGTTCTTACTCTCTTATCTTTAACAGTTTACTAGCGGTAGTACACAACAATGTCCGAAGCTATTATGGTTCGTCGAATAGATAAACTTTGTATACAAAATAAAGAAGATAATAACCCAAGAAACAGATTGCGCCCTGCGTACACGCTAAAATGCTACATGCAAAAATGAATGTGTGATTTTATTAACATGACTATATTGTTAATTCCTAGATAAAAAAGTAAATATGGTTTTGATATATTTTAAAACATCTAAATATAATTTTTTACTCTCTAGATGGCTCTTAAGTTGAATCTATGTTACTTTTTAAAGACAATTAACAAGATTTTTCTAAAAGTGCAAATATTTCACTCAGCCCACTTTGTTTCAATACACTGAATACTCTTATTGTGACTCGTGTAAATATAATGAAATGTTCTAGCATTTGGATTATTGCTATTAATATATTTTTATCATTGTAGTACTTTAAAATTTTAAATAGGAATCAACTAAACCGGGGGGAAATCCAAGCACTTGCTAATTCAATAATTATTAAGAGTTGATAGATTGAAATTAATTCATATTTCGATATATAAAAGCATAGACAATTAGTTACAAAAAAAAACAACTTAGCTTATGTACAAGTACAGAAAATAACATCTGAACATGGTCGACGTCCATTTACGTACTCCAAGCAATTGGGCGTCTTCCGGACGACCGTCTACGACGACAGTAATTCCTAAACGTTGGAGAGAAAGAAAGGTTCTGATAGAAAGGCCAAACTAGATCCTGAGGAATAAAAAACCAGCCCTGACCAATCTCCTCATGTCCAAGTGTGTCCATGCAAGAGATCTCGGGATTTAACACCAGACTATACAGAGAGTTATAAAAAAAACTGGTGGAAAGAGCTTGAAGAGGCCACTTTTGACATTAGCAACGAAAGAAACCTATCTCCTCCGTAGCAAGAGTTTTGAAATCTTTCGAAATCTTTTCTAACACTTTTGGCCCCCTACAGCCCTAATTAAAAAAACCCTCGAGATTCACCCAAAAGGTGCAGACGAGGGTAAGGCCTGAAGAGGCATCATCTAAACATTGAGGCCTTCAAAGCCACTGTCAGCCAGCATAGGGACGCCAATACATAGGACTATATCCACAAGGGGTGGTAAGCCTTCTGCCGCTGCCTGGAAGTCCTCATTACCGCTAAGGGCGGATCCATGATAGATTAAGAGTGCTCTGGCGCGCAAATGGTTATTTTATTATTTTTGTTGAAATCCTTTTTTTTATTTATAAATTGTATCTTGTTGAAGTTAAAAATTCAAAGTCTCCAGATTTTAATGACCACTCGGTAGCTTAAGGCCTAGATAAGAAAATGAAAGGGTGATTACACTTAGTATTAAGCGTGTTTTTCTCCCATCTACTCAAAAAAACTACTGGAAAAGTTTAAATGAATATTATTTAATATACTTCTTACTTATAAAAAGTATTACTCAACAAAAGAACAACCATAAATTTACTTTTAAGTATAACAAGAATAATGTTATGATACACTTAAATATTTTGTATAGATAAGAGAGTCAGAACAGTTATTATTAAGTTTCATTTTATATTGTAATAAAACTTGCATATTATCTTTATTGTATTAAAATATGTAGATTAATATATTATATAGTATATTCCAGTCAATTGTTCACTCATGTCATCATATATGTAGCTCAAATGATGTGGACGTGAGTTGTGAATTGATATTGTGTACTGAACCTTTACTTTTGGTAATTGTTTGGTGATCCTTGTCTGAGGGGATGTTACAAAATTATAACACTGTTTAAGAGCACAAATTGTACAAGAATCTCTTTAATGAACTTATTAGAGTTGTATTCCCTGATTCCAAATATGACCTTATTTTTTCTAAATAAAGTCATAAAGTTTTTGGTAAAGCCAGGTACGCTTTTGTGGGAATTTCTTTGCCAGGAATTCCTTCCCACAATTTCACACTTCTCCATTGAATAACATTGATCCCGAATTCGGGATCCACCTCTTCAGAGGAATTTATGTTAACATTTTTTCAGTTTGATCACCTCCTCATTCTTTACCTCTCTTTCTTTCTCTCTCCTTCCCCCATTTTCCTTCTCTTCCTTGCTATGGAACGCAAATATATGCTCTTGTCTTATGAGATAAATTAAAAAATGCAGTGTATGTTTGAAATATTGTCGTCGTAATATCTCAAATTAACAATCATATAGTTGTTGAGGAGATTCTTTTTTTTATCTTAAGGTTTAGACTTTCATATATTAAATGAAATAATTTAAATATTTGAGGGTAGCAAGACTGCTTGGGCTATAATAAAAGTCACAAAATATACCAGGAGCAGTGTCAATGACCTTGCCAAGTGACGAAAGGTAGGTAAGGGGATCTTTCATTCCTCATTTGGATCCCACAAACCAAAAAGGCGCACTGGACACTTCCTGTCTGAGTGTATGAGGTCCATCAGGCAAAACCTAGCATCTCAATGTCTGTTCATGCTTAGAGGAAGAAGGTGGCCAAGGCCATCAAGGACAACCGTGGCTTGAAGTTCAACATAAGGGGAAGGCATCAACTTCTTACCTTTTAGAAGATGGACATCATGTTGCAAAGAGGCAAGGAACTACACCTAATTTGTAAATCGAATCTAGAAATCATAAAACTATTCAGTCATGAGCTAAACTTCCGCTTGGACACTACCTATAACCCAAATAATAATCACTGGATATTACAAGACAGAAGTAATGTTCCTCCAGTGATGAACACCAAGTTGCCGTCCAAGATAATGGTGTTTGGCTTGATCACCATTGACGGGAATGACATCCCAGCTCTCATTTTTGACAGCGATCTGAACTCGTTGTTGTACTTGAACCTTCTTGAGAATGTTGACCTTTACCCTTGTGATATTTAGTTTTGGTTAGAACTGAGGAGGAAGGTAAACGAGCATAACCATAGCTTCTTGAGATCTAGCTCTTTGTACAGGGAAACAAGTTCTTCTTCGACAAAAAGTATGTAATAAAGGCCTGCTCGGCGTTTATGTCTTGTTTAAAGTTTGTGATCAATGCCAAGCCAATGATCATATTGAATGATATAGCAGCTAAATGTTCAGTTTTATTTTAATATTGTTTTTTGAGGTTTTCATTTTATACGTACAAATTACATAAGAAATAAATAAGGAAGAAGGACCACGTAAAAAGATCACATAAATAAACATTTTAGTTTACAATTATCCCTTTCAAAAAAAAAAAAAAGAAACAAAAAACCTACCTAAACACTCTATACATATTACTTATCAAAAACAACTAAATAAAATCCTTCATCATACATAATTTAGAACATACATACAAACATATAACTAAAACCAAATAAAAGCAAATAAGAATAATATACCAAGCAATCTACCAATAAAAGTACAAACAGTCTCCATAGTAAGACTATTTCTTTTTAAAAGTATTGTAAGATCTTACAATCCACTTTAAAGAGTCTAAATATTTTGCGGGCATCGAGGGGTAATACCTAATAACATCGTCTCCATATTTCCATTCATATACAGAGGTGTCAGGAACCATCAAAGAGAAGGCAGCATACCTTGCAATAGCTCAGATGATAATAGCTCTTATCTCTTCAGTAGCTAAGGGTTCATAATTTATAATTTTGCTAACCATAAGAGCTTTGGAATTTAATAACCCTAATTCCAATCCCTTCGTCTTTCCACAGTCTTTTCTTTCGTTTCTGCAGATTCCTTTCGTTTTGAAAGCCGAAACAAAACCAGTGCTTTTGTGAATTTTGATTCTTGGTCATCTAGTCCCTTTACATTTAACGAAATAAATACTTTAGAATTCGAACACTGGGTCAATCTACAAAAGCTTGAATTGAGAAATTAAAAGTTTTTGCATAGTCTTTACATGGAGCATTATAAAAAATAATGCCAGCCTAGATTTGAAACTGTGCAGTAAATTTTTTGTCGTCATAAATATATAGTAAGGATCTCTGAATTTTTTATACCAAGATTTCGGGAGATCTAAAATTTTTATATAATTTTGACATATCACAGTAACTTTACTCTTAAAATATCTTGAATATAACATTTTTAAATGCCATGGTGTTGGAGGAATGTGGTTTTTTTGCAGTCCTAAAAAGCGGAAAACAAAATTTACCCTTCACAAAGACCGAATCAAGGTATTTTGGTAGGTCATGAACAGTCAAAATAGATTTATTTATAGCCATACATCCTCTGTACTGTTGAATAAATGTTTCTTTGGTACGTTTTGATGAATTATATTTACGGTAGTGTTCGACTCATACGTTAGCGTTCATACTATAAAACACGACGAACAGTACCCAATAAAAATAAGATTTTCTTGACTGATCTGTTCGATAAAATAGTACCCATAATTAGAAGCATGTATAGAGGAGTACCTGATACAGTAACTCTCAATTCCAAGAGGAGATTTTTCGTTATGTCATATTTTATAAATTTTGTCTTCAAATGTCATCTACTACTATTTAAAAATATTTTCCAAATACTTCTGTCGAACCCTGTATGCACATAATATATCCTTATCCTCAATAACATCATGTGAAGTTAAATGTGTTGCAAAATCATATATATGTATAAGTCACAACTCAGCATAGGAAGGAAAAATCGGTCTATGATTTGGAAAATATTCAATTTTGGTATTCGGTCTGAGCTTCCACTGCGATCTAGAAAAAAAAAAACTGACCGAATCTCAAAATTAGTTGAGGTGATATATTTAGATGATCAAAGCATTAGGTATACACATAGGGATATAATTTTCTCTCATTTATATTCAATCAAATATGAACGAATAAAATGAGCACTCATGCAAGAGGGTTGTCACTCAAACGCATATTTATTCAACAACTAATCAAATATTACTGTTTATATTTTTCTATTTATCAAGAATCTAACGAAATACTTGTCAAATATAAAGTAAATATACTTTATATTTGACAGTTATTAAATATACATGGCAAAATGACATATATTTTTAGGTAGTACATACATACATAGCTAATTATAGCGTGCTTCTCCCAAATACCAGAACGTTGTAAACATATATTGAATTAGCGGGAAGTCCTACATTTAATTATTTATAATATAAGCTTCATTTGATAATAAATAAATATCTTTAACGAAGTAGAAAATGTTCTGAATGATGGAACATTACTCATATGATAACCTTACATTCCTTATTACTTTTTTCCTTTTTATACCCCATAAATACAGGTACATACCTAAAGAGTGAGGACACAAAACTTGCAGTATCATAACTAAATTACGAAAAGCGTAAATTTTTTTAGAATGAAGAAAATACAACTCAAAAACCAATTTTTATATGTTTTAAATTTTATATTTATCTACACTTTTTATTCAATATGTCCCCTTTCATAATAATCTAAAACCGCATTGACATGCCAGTGAACAGATTAGCAGCTCTTGACGATTAAGGCAGTGTCCATGGTCCACCATGCTGTGAAATTTGCATGAAAGGTAGACATTCCTCTTCCGGAAGACCCATATAGAAAAGCCCATAGTGGTGAAGTAAGAGATAAATGAGAACCATACAGAGGCAGGCTAGAAGTGACCCATATGGTTAGTATAGCTATTTTGGTTCTGTTTGGCTATATGGTAATTTATGGAAATGTAATAGACTTCTTGATATTGAAGCAGTCTGGATGGAGATGCCCAGAGTATCTGGATCGTTCTCAGCACTGACACCGGCGGAAAAAATTGTACACGGGTGTTTGTTTTTGTTGTTGCTCTAATATTTTATTCTTAACGAGATGAGATAAAAAGAAAACTTGTTATTTATTGTTTTAGTAGTCGTGTGATTGTATAATGAAATCTTGTAACAAAAAATAACGGCAATAAAATTATCATTAAATGCTAGTGCAAGTTTTGGCTCCTAACCCTGCACATATAGGGGTGCCAATAAAATCACTTTTTGTGAAAAAGTCAAAAATTGAAGGTTCAAACGCGTTTCTCTTGATAAAAAATAAAATTGACAAATTTTGAACAATTTTTATGAATATTTAAATATTTAGCTCAGCGGCCATAAAGTTTTGAAATTTTTTATATTTTTTGAAAAAAACTTGATTTTGCTTTGACATTATCCGTATACTAGACATTTCAGCTTGTTAGTAAAATTAACAAATTTAGTTAACTAAAAGGTTTATAAAAAGTTCTTTTATAAATGTTTATAAAAAGTCATTTTTACGTATATACAAGAATGATAAAAATATTTTAATAAAATGTAGCCTTTTTGTCTATCTGTATGTTTATCTGCGTATCACAGCCAATAAGCGCCTATTGATATCTTCAAAAAATTTACAAATACGTTTTTTTTACTTAAACAAAAAAAAGTGCAAATTTGGATTATCTTAACCTTGAAGACCTGTTTTTATATTTTTTAAGGAAAAACAACTATTTAGCCTAGTTTTATAAAATGAATCAAAAAATTGTATCAAATAAATATATACAGCAATGAAAATTTAGTAGGAGTCAATTTTATAAAAAAAAAATGAACTCCAATGTCATTTGAGGTCGAGGGCAAGGACGGGGTTAACAATATAAATGAAAAATTTTTAAGCTAATAAGAATAGTGTAATGTAGCTTGGTTCTTGCATGAAAAATTACTTGGAAAAAAAAATCTTTCCATTTTCATGTTGGTACCATATCATGGAAATTAATTATTGGGACTATTTTCTAAGAGTATTTCTCCTAAAGTTTTATTATTTAAAAGATTTAAAGAAAATTTGTAATCTTTCAATAAAACGTAGTATTAATAAAGAATCGTAGATAAATAGATGGCTAGGCTTGTTGAAGACATACGACAAGGCACCATTGACTTTGCTAAGAAACATCTCCAAAACACAGAATTCTTAGAGCAAGTTATAATATTTCTTCATGCTATTCCTAAGCGAGGATTTAAGTTTATGATACATGGAGCAATGCACGATACCCGTTGGCTATCAAAAGTCTTATATAGTCTTAAAATCTGGATGTTTAAATCTGAATTTAAATTAACTCCCAGAGAAGACCGAGAATTGCATTATCTATGTATTTTTATCGTAAGAATATATACGAAAGGTTGGGTTAATACATTTTAGGCCTCATACACTCTTTACAAAGACCTTAATTTAATGAAGTCATTTATAAAGTGATAAACTATTAATAGTCAAATTTCCATATCAAAATCATACAAACATTCCAGACATTGTCGGATAAACTTTTTAGGATTCACATTTTTGATTGTCGAGTAAGTTTGTCATACAAAAAGTGGATGCTGAGCTCTTTAAAAGTAAATAATAGAGAGTAACAACATTTCAGTTAATAATAAAAGTGATACAGATCAATTGCAAGAAAACATGCAGAAGTGGTATGAAGATGCAAAGACCATTCTAGGTACAAGGAACTATAAATATTTTCAGCCAATCTCTGCTAGCAAAAGACTTAAAAAAGAATCTAACTACTTTATAAAGCTTGATTTTACTTATCCATCTCCAGTTGTAGTTGTAAAAATATCGCAATTAGCTGCTTAGACTTAAATACAATATGATATGGATGTCGTGGTTACAAATGAAGATGACGAATGAAAAGACGTAAGTATTAAGTTTTTCCAGCCTTATATTCCATCTCTTTCTTATCTGGCATCCTACACATGATGTTTGTTGGGTTCCCAATATCCATATTACATGTGTGATTAGGAACGATACTAGCTTTAATCATTTAAGGCTTATCTCAAAAAATTATGAACACAACAATATAATTACTTATATAAATAGATATATGATGATGTTGTTTTTTCCCTTTTTTATGGGGGGGGGAGGAAGGATTTAGAAACACTTGGGGGGCTCTAAACTCTTAAAAAAGGGTTATCGACGCCATTGTGATAACAGCAGCAACAAGAGCAGAAGGACAACAGTTCAAAGTCTCAAAAAAAAAAAAAAAAAAAAAAATTACCAATCTATTAACAATTAACAAGCCTTTTTTTGCTTCTGCTTTTATGTGATGTGCCAAGTTGATTTTTGTTTCTGAAGGAAGCTACACCAACTGGCCCAAAAAATAAAGATATATTAATAAAAACACTGAGCTATTGGCTATCAAAACGGAACCAACAAATAATGGGGGGGGGTAAGTAAAATTGACCAAATTTCCGTAGATAAGTAACCTAACTTAAAGATCCCCCCTGCGAGCTATTATAAAAAATCTAACAAGATTTTTGCCACAGTGATACGACTATTTATTTAAAACATGAAGCCAAAGTTTCATATTCAAAAGAGTTTGGATTTTTTTTTATTGTTGATCAAGTACTTGGTAGTGTACTTCAGATTTTTTTAGAAATCAAAATTGTTTTCATATGAAATTTAAGTATTCTAATTTTGACTTCCTTTTTGGAATCCTCACACTTCAAAATAGTTAAGTACCAAATTTCAAGAGGTCTCTTTTGGATCATATTATATACAAGAAAAAGTAGCGTCGAGTACAAAGACATTAAAATGTCGTTGATTTTTTTTTGTCCGAGACGAGTGTCTATATCTCAGAAACGGCTCAAAATTATGTGCTGAAATTGGACGCACTTAATATACTCATTAATTTTGAACTTGTTTGCCAAAAATTATCCAAATCTGAGAGGATCGGGTGAGATGCCCTCGTTGATTTGACATGGAATAAATAACCTATTGGGCTCATACAAGAATATAGTGGCTTGTTAACATATGACGAATCACAGGCAAAACTTCTTCTACAAGTATTGACAGTCCCTAGAAGATTGTATCATGACTCAAAAAAGAAAACTTTAAAAAATATACATTAGCTTTTCAAAATATTATGGTTATTAAACATTTTTAAATATAATATCATTAAGTAAGTACTTGTATAAATATTCTATTACTCGAAAAAAAAAAAAAAAAATAACAATAATAATTTAAGAATTGCTAATGAATACTATCGATATATTATACTACATTGCAATATTACTTTTATTTCACACAATTTTTGATTTATTTTATAAAACTAAGCTATATAAGTGCCCCCAAAAAAAAAAAAAAAAAAAGTTCTTAAAAAAGGTCATCAAGGTTAATGTCAATCAAATTTTTATTTTTTTCCCATCTCTAGTTCTTAATGTTGGAAAAACATTTATTTATTTATATAAATGGAGTTTCGTACATTCCTTCAAGCCACAACCAATATCGTGACCATGAGTAAGGTGTCAATGTGTCTGTTTGAAAAAGACACATGCTCCTGGATCCGAGACTCTTTACTCCTTAATCCTTATATTCCATTATTATTTATTTTTCTGATCTATAACCGAGATGCAACAGTAAAGTTCGGACATAACAGGTCGTGCTAAATGGATGTACCACTACTATAGATTAATTTTTCGTCATATAGTGATTGTAATTCGTCAATTTCCGATGTTTAACGCGACAGCTGACTTTTTAAACTTTCGAATGAGCAATTGCCAGATTTGCAGCGCCCACAGCACACCAAAAATAGTGAAGATTATTGGAATCGAGAAGCACATCGTCCAGAGTCTCAGAAAGCTAATGAAAGGGGGGAATAGCCTCAAAATCGAGCCCAGTAGCGGAAGGCAGCCATAAAGGACTCCAAAAGTAGCCAAAAATGCGTTTGAGGCCAAGTTCACACCGTCTAAGGCCGAATGTGTGAAAAGGAAGTCAGCGGCTCCCTCCACCTTGTCCAGGGCGATCAAGGCCGCCAGGGGAAAGTCCAAGGGGTAAGTAAAATGACTATGAATGACTCTACCTCAACAAGATGACCTTGTGGAGTGGCCCAAATGCCTCCTAAATAACCTGAATCATCATGGCAACTGTGTGATCTTCTTCTCGGATGAAAAAACATTCAGTGTCGACACCGTCTTCAACAAGCAGAACAATCAGGCTGATCGCTTTGAAGACAGTTCTGAATACCACTGCCACGTGTCCAATAAAAAAACATCCGACCTCTGTGATCATGTTTGGGGTTGTGGCTTCAACCGGAGATAAAATGCCACAAATTTAGTTCAAAACTGGGTACAGGGACAATGTTGTGCAAGCCTGGATGGAAGAGAACATGGAGTTTTGACTAAAGAACTTTTGGCATCCCCAGACCCCCGATTTGAGCTCTTTGGATTACTTTATCTGGTGGCAAGTCGAGTCCAAGACCCGCAGATTACGCCACAGCAATATTACTGACCTGAAGTCCTCTGTGGAGAAGGGGAGGAAGCTCATGAGAAAGGACTACATTGCCAGAGTGTGATCAACCTTCTGTGGCCTCTTGAAGGCCGTTATTGAGAGAAATGGAGATCAAATTTATCAATAAAATCTGTCAAAGTGTGCTTAATAAATGTCTTTTTTAATCTATCACGTCTGACTCAATTGAGACTCAGGAGGAGTAAAAGTTTGCTCACGTTGATTAGTGGTACATTCATTTCGCACAACACGGTATAATTTAAAAACATAGTACGGCGGCAAATATGCCATGTGGCAATATCTCAAAGAGGCAAAATAATCTGAAACGAAAATTTTCAAGGTAAATTACCAGTCATAGTTAGCTATAGTTCAAAACTTTCGTTGCATTTATGAGTATTAATTTTGTCCTGATATATTCAAATATAATAACAATTACTATTTTTTTAATTGTGGGAATGATTTTTTTCCAAATTTAAGCAAAATTTGAAGTGTCTTAAAATATGTATCAACATTATTTGTTGATTTAAATTTGCGATAATTAATGAAAGAGTAAATTGTAATATATAACCAATTTTGCAAAATAAAAAAGAAAAAACATTTTAGCTGGCATTTGTGTTGATGGACAACATATTATACAAAGTCAAAACTCAATATTATATGACTTTGCAACATAAATAAAAATTTACCTTCAAAGACCAAAGCTCTTGCACTCCATCCATCAGATCCAATCCAAGAAAATTGCCCTGTTGCGTTGTTTCGTTTCACGGCTTTCATTAACTCTGCAACTTCTTGATCTGATCCAAATACAATCACTCCTATAAAAAAGTTCCAATACAGTTTTCTTTATTTACAAAAGCAAAGTTAAAAGTAAATCAGTGTGTATTATCTAATGTACTCCCTTTAAACATTTCCTCATTGAAATGTATTATGTTAAATTTGAACCTGGAATGAAGATTAATAATGGGATGTCTATTGTAATCTGAACATTCACGATTTCAATAATTAATCAAAGTTGAGTAATTGAAATTAATTCATATTCCAATAATGGAGAGGAATCAAAGTTAAGTTTGGTTTGCTTTTGCAGTGATTCTCCAAATGGGATACACTTATCCCTTGTGTTATGTCAGTCTTTATTTATTCAATCCAGTCCAGACTAAAGACCAGCACTATAACACCTTGGGACCGGTCCTATAAATCCTTGGTAAGGGTCTTGAAAACTGTTGGTCTTTCGGACTATCAGAACTAGAGCTGATTAAAAAAAAAGAAGAAGAAAGCTAAGTGACATCATCAAGTACCCAATCCTATAAGTTTTCGGATTAATATGCATTACTAAAGTGGAACAGACCGAGACAGCAGTCTTCAGACCTAAATAAGGATCGACAGAACACTACTTGAAGGCACTCCAAGGGGTAATTCAGATTTTGAAAAATATATATAGTTAAAAAATAGTATCAATTTAAAGGTATTCTGCCCACCGCTCTAGGGTCTGACTGCCTCACCTTTTATTAAATAAAAAAAGTGTTGAAGATAGAAGAAGAATTTGTTTGAGTATGACTAATACGAGGATATACATGGGTGGTCCATTGAAATCTGAACACTTATTATTTCAATAATTAATGAAAGTGGAGTGATTGAAATTATTTCATATTTTGATATTAAAGCATAAGTATTTAGTTACAAAACAAACCAAACTTGAAGTCTCTAGCTTACATACAAGTCGAAAAATTACACTTGAATGTGATCGACGATTTCAATTGACACACTCCTTGGTTCTAGGGTCCAACTATGTGACTGCCTTGGAGGAGATCATTTTGGCGTGGGAGCAGGCAAGCTATCTTGATGGAAATATAGTTTTCTAGAAAAATGGTGCGCCTGTACGCATCTCAAAAATGGAAAAACAACATTCCCTTCTGGTCTAAACACTTTGGGCCCCCCTAAAACCATGATGTGAAATGTACCCAAAAGGTGTAGACGAGGGAAAAACCTGCAGTGTCCCTCATCCAAATACCAAAGGCCTTAAAGCTACTGTCTGCCAGCACTGAGACTCCATGAGAGAGGACAACATCTGTTGTGGGTGCCAGGCCTTAAACTGCTGCCTGAAATCCATCATTGTCGCTAAGAGAGGCTACAATAATGATTAAGAGAGCTCAGAAACACATCTATTTAAAGTATTAATTTTGTTGAAATTCAATTGTTAATTAATAAATTATATATTCTTTGAGTTTAAAATTCAAAATTTTCAGATTTTAATAGACCACCAGGTATATTTGGATGTTTGTTTGTTCATATTTATTGCAAAAATAAACTCAAAATCAAGGGAACCCCATATTAATTATTCATTTAAAAATGATTTCACAAATGTATTTGTCTCACAAAAAAAAAAAAAAAATTAATGACATTTTAATTGATTTTAATGAGGGGTTTTAAATGTATGTTTCTTTGATGCACTTTACTGTGATGTTAACGATTTTTTAGTTTTTTTGAAAATGTAAGAACATTAGGGTGGGTCGTATTGATGGAATTACATTAATTTTTACAAATTTTGAAAACGAGCTACCTGAAAAAAATGAATATAAAAAATTTTATTTTTATAAAGTATGAGCTGAAAGATGTGTGCTTCAGAGATTCCCCAAAACAAATATTTATTTCTTAAATAAATTTGATTTCTTTTTTGAGAATGATTCACTCACTCGTTCACTCTATCGTAAAGACAAGCTCCCCCTACTTATTTTAATGAGGACGAACTATTTTTTCTGATTAACTATTGTGTTAGAAAAAATTAAAACGTATTGATTCGCTCTTGATGCATAAAGATGAAAATATTCCAATATTTGACAGAAAATACAAAACTTGATTTGTGGTACGATTTTTTTTTTTTTACAATAAGAACAAAAAAACCGAACCATTTAATTATTATTGGTTAAAAATAATTAGTCTAGCGTTGGGTAGGGAATGTAACTTCTGATTATAATTGGTAATAACACTTTTTAAAAAATCTACAAAAATTAAATTGGAGAACCTTCAAAATACAGTCAATTGTCGGGCACATTTCCCAATAAAATCCAATCATCAATTTCTAAAATTTTGATTTTCGACTCATTCTAATGTACATTATAATATTATTACTAGCGGGAGTAATAGCATTATTCAGAATTATTAGGGTTCGATGAACTTGTTTTTAACAATATAGATATGTATTTTCTTTTTCCTTGCTTTTTAATATGAGATGCTCAGCTTTAGATACAAAACCCTGTTGTTGAAGTCATTTTCATTATTTTTTATTTAAATATTGTTCCAGAGGGAGAATAAACTCATAGCCTGCACTTTTACGTGCCATGACTCAAGCCTTCACGTCGTCAGTAACTTTTTGAGTGATATAGGCTCTTGGAACTTGTTCAAAATCGTGTGAAGCCCTTGGATGATTTTGTGACGCATCTAAGGTCACAAACAATGTTTTGCAAATTTATTTTTTAGGGGTGTGGTCTTTCGTAAAAAAAAACATAAATTTGTGTCAATAGTCTTTATCCTCATTTATTACATTGTCAGTGAAAACTATAATATGTTATATAAAAACGTACCCTGTCGAGATAATTTATACTTTTGCTAAACGATTATATTAACATATATTTAAACTGTGATTAATGATTATTGCTGAAGATGATATGCAATCATAAATTACCTTGACTGTTTCAGTAACATAGTTGATAATATATCTTCTAGCTATACCCATTAAGGTTTATCTCCACATATACTGCATTCAACTATAAAATTGTATAAGCTTTATTTTAGGTATTAAAAGTAATTCATTAAATAACTATTGAATAATCACTCATTTTGAAGTTTTTATAATCTATCCATTGCAAATTATGCGCAATATGCATTCATAAAAATAATGGTCAACGAAGGAACAAAATATATTACTTAATCCTATGTTTTTGTAGAAAATATTGTTCGATTAATTAGAAAAAGTTGATGCCCAAAGAAATACTTAATTGTATCGAATGATAATAACAACAATCTTATACGAGTACAGTATATATTTATTCAATTTTTTTATATACAGAATAGGGAGCCAAAAAATGCAGAATTATGACTAAATTACAAAAAAAAAAAAATGATTTTTATGTAATCAAGATAAGACAACTCAATACCATTTTGTGATATGTTGAAATTTTAAATTTGTATTCCTCCATCAAAAGAAATAACAGCCTCGATACGCTGCCGACACAGATTGGCAGATAAGTATTTCCCGCCCTGGGAAGTACTCGCCTGTTTAGCTACTCCTGCATTAAAGTGGATTTTTGAGAATTACAAAACTAAATATTTTTAAAAAGTTGTTACCTATATTATATAGAGTTCCTGGAAATTTAACACTTTCTTTTATTTTTTAGCAAATTAAAAATTGAATTTCAGATCTGGAACTCAATCAGGCTCTGATTTAAGAGCATCCTTTTGATGATAAATTTCATGAAAAATCGTCGTAAAGACCTTTGCATTTTCTATTGTAAATCACTCATTTTAAGGACACATATAAAAAGTGTTGTGTTGGTCCTTATTTAGGACTGAAAACTGAGTACTGTCCAGTTAATTCTTGGTCTGGTCCAGTTCAGTCCTCATTATCAGTCATAATATTTATAAAGTTCACTCCTCAATGAAGTCAGTCAATTTAATTGCCTCTTTTTTTAAATTTGTTCTAGTACTGATAGTACGAAGAACCGAAGCTCTTCAGGATTGGTTTCAAGGTCTAATATGACCGAATAAATAAGGACAGATAAATATCTCACACATAATATCCTCTGATTTTAAAACAAAAATATGTTACAAGATGTGTAAAAAAAACAATATTTCACTTTAAAAAATTAAACCTCCCATATTTTTCCAATGCCAAGCCAATGCAAATCTAATTTTTTTATAATCTGAGTTTTTTTTATCGTTAGTAACTCCATGTTTTTGGGTAGTGTGTTTTGGAAAACGGATGAAGGGATAATTTTCTTCATTTGTAAGGCATCAAAGGAAATGATTCGGCATTTTTTATTTGAACGTGAGAATATAACAAATATCTTGGACAACTAATGGTGTGTTTATTATCTTAATTTTAAAATATTATTCAATACTAAATAGTTTACATATTTTTATATTGGCCCCGATAAAAAAGAAAATAATTTGAGTAGCACAAAAGTTCAGAACATCCTATACAAATTCAAATCTATTAGAACGTCATTGCTGATAATTATTAGGACTATAACAATACATGTATTATATCATGTTCTAACGGGGGGGGGGTTAATCTTTTTTGATGCTTTTAATAAGGAGTAATATCGCCGGACATTAGTACATAATTAGCTTTTGCTCTAAATCTTTACGATGTCATGTTAAAAAACTACATTAAGTCAAGAATGGTTGCCTGAATGGTTGCTTATCAGTTATAAAGGAGTCTTATTTTTATATCTGAGATAAGTAATTAAGGTTTAAAATTTGACTGCATGGATTAACTTTTCTTTTCTTAGATAAACATGAAATAAATGAAAGTGGGATTCTAAAAGCTATTCGTACTAAGATTGGAAGAAGATATGGATTTAAATGTAACATTTTTTTATTTGTATATTTATTGTCTAGTTTTCTGATTTTGACATTTACTTTA
The DNA here is from genome assembly GCF_016086655.4 of Lepeophtheirus salmonis. Classification (NCBI taxonomy): domain Eukaryota; kingdom Metazoa; phylum Arthropoda; class Copepoda; order Siphonostomatoida; family Caligidae; genus Lepeophtheirus; species Lepeophtheirus salmonis. The sequence goes on along the minus strand of NC_052137.2, from coordinate 25,664,414 downwards.
TTATTAATAATGATTAAGATCTCATCGGTAGAGATATATATATCCTGTGCACAATTGTATATAGAAACTTGCACATGAGGAAAAAAAGGGTGATGATCTTTTGTATTAAACTCCACGCCTGGCTTGTATTTTGCAAACTAAAGGTACGACATATTTAACTGAATTCCGATGTCAGAACAAGAAAATATTATTTGGATCAATCTATTATTTCAATATTCTGTATTTATAATTTATTGTTATTATTAATTATGTGATTCTAATTGTTTAATTTTTGTATATTTAACTTAATGCATGATGGTTTATTTTTTAGTATGTAGATTATATTTAATTTAAGCATTTTTTTAAAACTTGGAACTTTAAATATATTTCGAAATACTCTTACTTTGTCGTTTTATTAGTTATTATTCTGAAAATATGGTTCGTAATGAATTACAATTTCATGGAGTGTGACGTTTTCAAATCTACTGTAACGGACAAAAAAACTTTTAAGTCAATTATACGTAGTATATCTTTATTAAACATTTTGCTAATAAATACTTTCGTTATATCCCCAGAAATTATCATAAAGCAGGCAACTGATAAATACTGATGTGATTATCAGTATTTTAAACAATGATACCATAAGTATTTCTCCCCCCACCCTTTTCCTTGCACGCATTTTTCTCTACAAGATTATCAGCTTTGAATTCATGAATCATTATATAATATTTAGGTATTGAAGGATATTATTATGAATATATTAATACTTCACACGCCCACAATTATTGAGAGATTGATTCAATTCGCTTGCCCAATAATTTCTTAGCGTAATAATTTTATTTTTGTCTATTGATATTAATATCGTATATGATTAATGATTATATTTATCAGAGCCGTATAAGTAGAGTTACGTGACCGAGCTATCCGGTTTGACGATATCTGACTTCCTCATGTGTTTGAGTCACGGCCCAAACATTCAAAATTTAAAACTATATTTTAGGTGCAGAACTCTACAAAGGCGATATATTTTGTTAAAATACCCCAAGTATGCCCTCTTGTCGTTCGCCCAGGATTACAGAAATCGTTCTTGAGCTGAGGGGATGACACTTTTGTCATTTTCAAGGGAGAAATTCCTTGAAAGGCAATGGGTCTTAAAAATGAAATGAAATCTTTGGAAACCATAATATAATTCTCGATTGTGCCCTAAACATTTTGAAGAAATAAGGAATTCCAACTCTCAAGCCATTTCAACATTGTTTAAAAGTGTAAAACTTAAAGTTCCAAGACTCATTAAAAACTCACATTTTCATTCGGGAGAACAATGCTGATGCTAAGAAAATTTAATAATGAAGGAAATCCCAAGCAATATTTTATTTCGAATTTCAGGTAAAAAAAGGTCTCCACGATTTCAGGATCATACATACTTTACTTCTTATTTAGAACCTCTTACTTCCGAAAATAAAGAAATAGACTTCGTGGGTATTAATCTAATTTATACAACAATAGAAGATGAAACTTCTTTTAATGATATATATATATTTTTTTTTTTGTATTAGTTACTTTATCCTTAGAAAATAATCATTGGATGTATTACCGATATTTTTCTTGAGGTAAAACATCTAAAGAAATAAATACCAACCTACAAATCCAACTTGGAGTCTATGAAGTAAAAATAAAGGAATTAAAGAAGAAATTGAAGGAGAAAGGTGTCAAAATTTGGGACGCAGAATCAAAGTTTAAGTCTTTAAAAATGCGCTGCCCTTCGTTATTTAACTCAATCCATTTAAAATTTTAAAGTTGCATGTCTTCACATTCCAAAATCCGCCTTTGGTCTAATAAAACCATCGAGAACCACGATTCTTTGAGTAACTATATGTTGTCCAATTAATCTATTGCGCCAAGAACTGTTTGGATCAATTTGCAAAAATAGAGGCTTTATTCAAATCTTATGTAAATCAATTAAAAAGAATGAAAAAATTGGAAACTCAATGACTGAAGTAGCGGTTCCATTAATAAATGTCGCCAAATGTCATAAGTTTTTATTTTTCACTATATGTGAGTATGTTAGTATAAGAATGAACATAAATTTACGAATGTAAACTGCAATTATCAAAGAAAATAGAATCACTTCTTCTACTTTACGAAGACGAAAAATGTGTTTGCTAAATGAAGTAAATTTAAGAAATTATTATTAAAGTAATTATTCTATTTTTTCATAATAATTATGCTCAATAAATTAATTTTTGTAGTATTCATATATTGTATTAAGTTCTTTTTGGGCTAATTGATATATGTCACAAGGGGGACCTGAAATTTTGTGACGTAACTCTTCTTATAGGACTCAGCTATTTATATAAGTATTTATTCGATTTTTTGGGAATAATCAAATGGGAAGGGGAAGAAATGGAAGAGTACAAACTATGTGTCATGACATTTAATTTATGAGGATTTGCTGGATCTTTCCAAGGGATCATTTGGATATATGGATCTATATCCACTCATCCTTTGTCTTCCAAGGAATTCATATTTTTCCACTAGGATATCCGAGCCAATTGGAACCCGCCTACTCATCTCATATCTTCTCTTCAACTTCAGGTTACACTCAGTCAAGGGATTTCACCTCTTCGTGACTCACTCACTGGATCGCATCTCCTTCAATGCAAGGACTGCTCATTATGCAGATGTCTCTTAGCATAAAAAGTATCTCATAGTTACTTTCCACCTCGCGAATCGTCGTATTTAGGCTAAAAAATACATTAATTACTCCATATCTTTTATGGAATCATCAGATACTTCTACGGGAGTTTCATAAAGCGACTTAATAATCAGATCAAAATCCAATAAAGAGCGAAGAGTGTTCTCATCCTCTATCGATAGCTCTTTCATTTAAATTCTCGAGTCCATCCCTCCTTCAGTCAATTCTGCTTCATCTCCTACTCTAAGATGAATATTTCATTCATAAGAGGGGTTCAGTGTCCATGATGCATACAACGCATGCGGCAGGAATCACTAGTCTCTATGACACTCATTTATTTTTCATTTATATATGATCGAATTCGTGATGTAGTGTCTAAAGGAACAATTATACATTCTGAATACTCCAAGTCTCACTCCTGGTTTCATCATACTTGTAGTTTTATAAGATGGAAAACGAGGGAAAGGGTATGTTCAACTCTCATTCTTGATATATTTGTCTGCAAATCATCTTTTGTTCCCCCATCATTTGCGTAAATAGTTCTTGGAAACTATTAACTGACAAAAAAGTGACTTCTTAACTTCTGTACACTTCTACAGAAATAACTGAATGTAATTGCAATTCTAAAACTTATTGTGTCGGAAATCATCTTCTAAATAACTAAATTGCCTGTCACCATATTAAAATACTACACTAATGAAAATCTAGTATCTCCACACAAATTAATTAGTTACAGATAATAAAGAAATGTTTTCCTTTAAGAGTTTGTTACTATAAGTGGTTTTAGTTATGAAAACAGTAAAAATGTAACAAAATAATAATACATTTTCTTTCAGTATTGAATAAATAAATAATAAATAAGTTATAACATTAGATTCCATATTTATAAGCTCTCCATTATACTGTTTTTTCATCTTATTGATTTTTTTGACTATATTTTAAAAAATGTAATAAATAAATATGGTCAATTCTGCGGCGAAAGTTGCAGAATGATTCAAGATTTGGGACACTTATAAGGTTTTTTTAGTTCGATTTCTCATTACTCCAAGTCTAATCCTTATACTATTCTGTCCGAGACGGGTTTGCATTTTACCGATTACGAGTAATCATATACCGACCTGATGACAAACCGATGGGTCGAAAAACGTATCCTTTATGATGATCAATTCTGGTTCCTTCACTGAAAAGTAGACATTGTATAGATAATACATTTGTACACACAAAGTATAATTAAAAGCCTAATAATACTCACAGTATTAAATTCTAAAAATATTAAAAACAACTATTATAATACTAAATTATATTATAAATTAAAGCTTATAAATTTGAACGGAAGGAACTGAACTATTATATTATTAAGTAAGATATATACATAATCATTGATTGAAAGTGATCTAAAACAATATAATATGTTCATTGAGAATAAAATAGTAAACAAAAAAGGTGAAAAGCCAATTCTGCTGTGAAAGGTGCAGAATCATTCAAAGTATGAGACACTTCTAAGGTTTATATTGAGTCCGATTTATCATGCATCTGATTCCCATCCCTTATACCAGGGAAAGGCAACCTTTCAGACATGGAATCCCAACTTCAACATTTCTAATCAATGAGTGTGCCACTATCAACAATAATGGTAAAAAGCACACACAAACTACGGGAATATCTTCTAATTTGTGCGTGCCATAGGTTGCCAACCCCTGCCTTATACTATTGTTGGGGATGCAAGTTTTCATTTTACCGATTTGTAGTAATTATGTACTGAGCTAATGAAAAATGACAAACCGATGTATAACAAATACATATCCAATGGTAAAAAGTTGTACAAAGGGTCAAGTGAAGCATTGATTTGATATAATATATACTTGACATATATTATTGCTGAGTAGATAGATTGGTAATGAAGGATGTGTAACTTTTTCTCTTTTCTGTTCGTCTGCATTCTTGGAGATGAATTAAAATTTTTAGAGATGAATAGTTTGTCTCATATTAGAGAACTCTCACTACATGAAAAAGATTCTTCCTTCTTAAGCCTTTCATCCTTCATCACCGATATAACTTTATCCAGTACATATGAAAGGGGTACTATCATGTATGATATAAGAAGGGATTTACGTATTGTCTTTTTAGTACTAAAAAATGAATATTTTAAATAATTAATTAAGTTTTATGTAGCAAGACATCAATAAAAAATACACATTCCTGTTTTTAAATGAGCTGAGGAATTCGAACAATTTATGAAATTCGCCAATGGAGATTAAAACTTGTCATACTAAATTATTCTTGGGTCATTTCATAAATATTGATTCTTTGCTGCTTACATCTGGAAAAATTTGATTCTTTTTTTTTTTGGATCTTGAATACCAGTAAATCGAGGAGCGTCTATAGAATTTATATGAAGGAGGATGTCATCACGAATATAAAAAACAAATATTAGATCATAATTGTAATGATTAATTACTCTATTGGGGGACAAGGCTTCCTTAGATCCACGGTTTGTAAACACTAAACTCACCTAGTAACCATCTTATTTACGTAAATAATTAGCATTTAGATTTTCAACAATAAAAATCGGAGTCTATTTTCATTTATTTTTGATATTACTAATTAGCCTCATCAGAGTTAGCTGGCTCACAAATATTGACGTCACATCAAAATGACTAAGTCGTCAATTATTTTCAATAATTCCTTGTATTCACCGGTTTTAATCTCTATCGATATTCTCAAGGAATATCAATGAGTATATCGTTTATACGTATCACAATATCTTATGATGTTTATACTTTTTGACAGCCCTAATAATTATGTCTTTCTCGAGGCCCCAGTCTGCTTCCAGTTGGCCTTTTGTGATAATCCCGCCTGGAGGAGTGCTGCTATCCCAATCCTCTTCTCGTAGTTTGTGCTCATTTTGGCGACTAAGACAATGTTGTAACAATCAAGAGGTAATAATTTGTTTTACAACATTGCTCATAAGAAAATTGTAAGCAAAAAAAAAATCTTAAACTCTCAAAATTTCCATAATAGAGATGAGTATATAATAAAGGTTGGCCCTATACTGCTTCAGAATCCAGTATGTCAGAAAAAAAAAATATGTGAACAATAATCTGATATTGGTTATAAAGCACTTCAAATTGTTTTACATAATATAATTTAATATATGTATTAATGGTTTAGTTATAATAAATAAAATAGAAGTTAATAATAGAAATAAAGAATGAAATTTTTCTACCTCTCAATAATTAGCCAATTTCCGCTAAAAAATTGGAAGATTTGTATGAATTTATGCAAATATACCCATAAAAACCATTCAATGTGAAATTTCATAAGTTCAATTTTATTTATTAGAACCAATTTTAACTTATCATATCTCTCAAGCCGATAGACCTAACACTCTATTTAAAAAAAAATGAGATATTGATTTGATCTTGTTCTGATAAATTTTTCAATATATGTAATTAGAGTAAAAGATGTTAGAAATATTTAAGGTCAAAACTATAGTCAAGGTCGTCCATACTCTTTCATAACAGAATAAAATAATGCATACACTATTTTGTTTCGTAATTCAATACATGTCTAACAACGTTATGTATGCTTCCATCAGATGAGTGATTTACAATCCAAAATACAAGGATCTTCCAGATAATGTTTAATCAAAATGATCATGAGAAGGATCATAGAGCTTGAGTTACAGATTTGAAATTTCATTTTTGAGTTTCTCAATTTAATAGATTGTCTGACATACCATATTTTATTTCTATTGATCAAAAAAGGTGTAAATTGTCTTTGAAAAAAATTGAAGACTTTATAACAATTATATCTTGCACATTTGAATTCATAATCTAAGGTAGTTTTGAAAAAAAAGAATATTACATTTTGTAGACTTTAAGAATAGATTACTTATTAATCATGAAACTAAATTATCAAAGAAGACAAGTTCTTTAGAGAGTAAGACAGCCCTTTATTTCATCTCTCTTTTTCATATTCATCGTTTGAGAAAATTGATATTAAAAAGTCGTACAAAAATTATTTACAAATTTGATATATATTTAGAATTTATTAATAAGTAAAAAACCAATGACGTACTATCCCTAAAAAAAATTAGATACAGGAGGCATATGGTATAGTAAGAATTAACATAGAAAGTAAAGAAAAAATATGTCATACACATTGTATAGCACCCTCCCACACTCCCCTAGTACATTAAAGAATGTTTAGTCAAATTTGTGTTTATAGCTTAAAATATGTTTATTGTCAAGAAAAAAAATCAATTAAAAAGGGTTTTTATACAATTGCTTATTCTATTTATATAATAATAAAAATAATATAATTGATGAAATAAATATATTAACGTTAACATAAAAACCAATTAATTCATTTTTTAAAATATAAATATGAGCTTAGATGGGTTATTTTTTTAAATTAACTTCATTTTCAACTAGTACCAACCTTCAAAAGTTAGCTGTCATATTTTCTGACAATCTCTTCTTTAGTTTGTGAGTTATTGGGTTAAGTGTGACGCTACTTTTGTGTTTTATAGAATGAACAATATATTTATCCTTAAAAAAATGGTGCAACAAAATCCCTTCCTCTAAAAAAAAAAAATAATATAGTAAGTTTTATTGGTCTTTGATAATGATAAAACAGATTTAAAGTGCTGTTTTACATAGTTTTGAAAATCATATCAGATAGTTAAGGTCCCTCATTGACTATATTACAAACCGTCATTAATTTTAATTTTTTAGATCTCTTTGAATACATTTTCATTCCGAGGTTTTAGAGGAATAATTATTTCGTACAGAAATACACAAAATTATTTTTGCAATATGTCTTATTTCATAGTTGTGAATCATTACATAATCAAATAATTAGATATTGGTGTTTTTACAAAGGTCTTTCAAATGTTGGGGCTTCCGGAAGAAATTCGGTCTTAATTACATGATTGGAACAAATCGCAACAATTTAGACTCATTGCAGGACATTGGATTTGAAAAAATATACTTTAGCTCGTTATAATTTTTATCCGTTGTGTTATTGACGTTTAAATAATCTACGATTTTCAAATTATAAAATTGAATTGAAAAAATTTATTTTTTTGGAAATGAAAAAATGAACCAATAGACGGAATTTAATTCATCGCACAAATAATCAGAAGCTCAAATATTATGTCGAACTATTTTTTGGTTAATATTTTGCTCATGACGGGAAACACACTTTACTCACTACTATAATGGATGATAGCGATTTATATTCTCTATCTGTAAAGGGATTAAGAAGTTTCAATTTTAAAGTTATGTTGCTGAATGTCAGTTCTTTCAATTTTGATATAATGTTACTGAATTTTAGAAGTTTTAGTTTAAATTTATGTTGCAGAATTTCAGATGTTTATAACTTATTCATTAAAATACAACAAAAGCTTAAATTAACAGGTCAACATACAATTGGACACCTTAGTGCACAGTCTTAAATCTTTTTTAGAAATAGTTGACCATTTTTGTGACCTTAAACCCCTTCTTTATTAACTTCAAATGTTATACAACTATTGCTAAATCATAGAAAGGCTTTCATGATCACAAAACTCTCGATTTTCTTCCTATTAATTTGAAAATATATTAAAAAAATATATATTAATGGGTGAAAAAGTTTTTTTGTGGAGGTTTTTGGACGATTTTAATTTTTTCTCCACCGAAATGCCACCAAGATATTTAGTCACTGGAAAAGTTGGGCTAACATATAATTTGCTCATTTTCATAAATTAACACTCACTTCCCTACAAATATGTAAATTAGAGTGTATCTGGGGAGTGCATGGAAATTAGTACACTTTTCAATTATAATTTCTTTAACATATGTCGATATACATATTTCTATAGTAATTAATAAGAACTAAAGCTCTATTTTTCTACTTTTCTACAAACATTCCTTGAAAACAATTACTTCGTAATGCAGTAACCCTTGGAGGAGATGATGGCCTTCAGGCAGTGTTCAATAGGCAACACATCCGTTGCAGATAATCTGCTTGATTATGTTTTCCCAGTGCTCATTGACTGGAACCTTCAGGGCGGCAATGTCCAGGTGACGGAGGGTGCTAGCACTGGAATGCACACGCAATTATATAAAGTCAAGGAAGTTCAAGTCAGGGCCTTAGAAGGACCACCTCGAATTGGGCCAGAAGTTCAATCTGTTACAATTTTCACAAAATAACTTCTGTGTGTCGTTTTTTAAGAAGTCATCCTGGTGTACACTCCTGCAAAATGTGTTCTTCAGATGCTCAAAAATCTGTGAAAGAAATATTTTCTATGGGAGAAGTGCAGAAGTCTCGATCCAAACGTTTCTTTCGTAGCTCCTTTTTCTGTAAGAGTAGAGTGTAGTTCAGGAAAACAAAAATAACCTTAGCAGTTTATGACGTAGTTATTTCATGCTTTGAAATCGGTTTACACAATTTATAAGAATTCACAAGAGCGTCCTAATTTCCATTAAGTGTCGATTAAATATTTTATTCCACGCGGTAATGGTTTCGAGGATGATTTTTTTTTGGAAGAGAGATTATCTTAAAAATTTCTTTCTTAGATTGTTATGACAAAAAACAAAAAAATTTAACACAATTTTCAATTAGTTTGAATATCAAGTTATTTTTTTTAATTTTTTGAAAAAAATTAATCACAACCGTAATTATATATATTTTTAGGGAATAATAGGTATATAAAAAAATTAGCAAGGTATAATTATAAAAATATATCTTGAGGTTCATTTTTTGTTAGTCTGTGCACCATAAAATATGTCCAATTTTTGCTTATTGAGACTGTACAGAGTTGGGCAGCAAAATTTGTGCTCGAGAAATGGATTTAGAAATACATCAATATTTTTATATTTTCCATAATATCCCAAAAAATAAAGTTAACAAAACATGTAGACAAGGTTTTTCCAAACCTTTTCCCGCTCAATATGGGTTATCTTCATTATCAATCACAGCCTTTATACGCTGCCTGTAGGACATGTAGGAGTTGATGACAAACTCATCTGACAAGTTGTCCAGTGAGCCACTTTTGATGATTTCTGTAAGTCTATATTTGTGTGTGAGGTCCTGTTGGTTTCCTTCTTAAAAGTGCCCCATATAAAAAAGTCTAGTATATTCAAATTTGATGAGGAAGGGGGAATATCTCTTTGGACCAAAATCGGGTAGTTGGTCTTCCCCCATGGTATCTCAGCACCTTATAGAAGGCCTCCTGGCCAATTTTCAGTCCAGCCTTGAAAAAGAATGGAGGTATATTCTTTCCACCGGAACCCACAATACAAAATCCATTGTTTGGGCACTAAATTTAGTGTGAACAACCCCTTGTACCTCTTCTTTAAGCCAGCTGTAGTTCACGCGGTTGTGGAATTGATCAAATGAGAAAGTTTTCACATTTGACCCATTAGCTTTTATCCAGGAGAGGATATTCTTGAACCTCCTGGTTTTTATGCCCTCTGTCAGAAGGTGGCGGGGGTCTTTGTGAAATAAACTAATACCAAGTTGTTATTTATAGCCCTACTGATGGTCATAAGAGCCACATAGAAGTCGTTGGTGAGGTGATTCATCGATTAAGCGATTGAAAGCTCCTTACATTATTCTCCAAATATAACAAAATCTTTGTATCCCTCTTTAAATTATGCGCTCTAATTCCTTACATCCTGGAGAGCTTTTTTCCTTTTTTTTCACCTTGGTCAGCTTATAAACCACACTCATAGAACATTTAATATTATCCGTAATCTTCATCACATCAGCTACAGCAGAGATCTGATGTATGCTGCCGCTTTACTTGTTGCTCGCTTATGATGATGAAATTACTCATTGATTAGTATAGTTTGTGTATGTAAAAATGACGGCGAAAACAGAAATAAAAAAATACCCACGAAACCTTTACATAGTTAATTTCAAAAGTTGTTATCATTATTATTTTATAACAACAATGAGAATTTGTTGAGAAATTTTCATATTCTCTACAACTCTACTTCTAACTACCCAAAAAAATTTGAGTCTTACTCATCGTCATTGATCAGTGACTACTTCGTTCCTGGATTTTTTTTTCTTCGAAATTGAAATAATCATGTTTTTTATAAAAAATAATTATGTACTTTTTTTAATATATTTTTTTTTCCTAATAAAATTTGAATATTTTTAAATATCCTCCCTTATTTGAAAAGTGGGGCCATGGTATTTTTTTTGTAATGAATAGCAAATGTATTATACGTACATTTTAAATTGTTTATTTAACCATTCAACGTCATTCGAGTAATAATTAACTTTTAATTTTTATATGTCACTTTTTTCAAAACTATTTAAAAATATATTTGGTTTATTTAGTAACAAAATTATTTTTTAATAATAAGGACTTCCTTTGTGACGTCATTTGGCCTTTTCTGCACGGATTCATACGTTAAATGAAATCATTTATTCATTTTTCAAATATCGTTAGATATGTAATTAGTGTTATATAAGATCAAAGCTAAATCCTTTCTTTTTTTAAATTTTGAAAAAGGTAGATTCTTGATTTTTAATGCAAATATATTTATACAGTATATTGCATATTATTAGAAAATTTATATTGCAATTTAAGTCAATATAGGTATATGCACATTAACATATGAATAATAGTAAATGTTGAATTCATCTTGAGCCATCTTTTTAAACAATTGAAGTAACATGTCGTTAAATTAAAGGTTATTTTTTATATTCTTGGAAGTATATGTTGATTCCAAACAAATTTCAAATCAAAGCACTCTGATAAATCGTAGAATATTATAACAATACTCGGTTGGGGAAATGGTAATTTAGTATTTTTCGTTTTTATCCGAAAATACTTTTTCCCCGACCTAATATATCAGCACCATATAATATTTATGTTTATCTAAATGGTAATTTATAAATCTGTATAAACAATAAATGCTTATAGCTTTTATTTTGCTAATATACATTCATTAAAGCTACATAATAGCAGTTAGAGGCATGCATACGAAAGTGGCAATGAGTTTTTAAAAAGGTCTTAGCATTTACTTATAATAGCATATGTATAAAAAGGGGAGCTTATTTTCTAAATGTTTGCAATATAAGGTCTTGAAGGTCTCAAAAATTTTTTAGTATATAGATATCATAGAACTTTATTTGAACTATTGTTAAAAAAAATTAAAGGTAGCTCAGCTGCACTAAATTTTGATAATTTTACACTTTTTTGGAAAAAAAAAAAGTATTTGTGTTGATATTGTTTATATAATAAACATTACTGCTTCTAGTCACAAATATTAAATTTAAAAAAAAAAAAATTTATCAACATAATTTTATAAACTTTTATGAGAATTCTATATCTACATTTTAAATTGAACGACAATTTTAGTTACTTGAATTAAGGCTTTCCACTTATTTGTCTGTTTCTTAGCGTATCACAGCTAACAAATCATATAACTAATACATACTAAAGTTTGCAATTATGAATATTGTTTACTCAGACGAACCAAAAAGTGTAAATCTTGTTGAGGTTGACCTTTTTATTACCTTTATTTGCGGGAAAATACCTATTGGACTAAATTTTATAAAGTAAATAAGAAATTTATGTTATATGTTTATTATATTGTGAGCGATTTTTCAATAAAAATGGCTTCGTAAGTAATTTGGTGGACGAAAACAATGTGAGACTAATCAATATAAGTGTATTATGTGTTATTATTGTTGTTGTTGATCAGCCAGTAACTTCATCTGAGTCCCTTGCTGTGACCTTCCTTCTTATTTTTTGTTCCTTTGATCAGTTTGTGTTCTTTCGTTAGTAAGTGATGTCCATTATAATATTGAAAAAAATAAAAAAATCCTTAGTTCCCTATCAATCGAATTTGTCAAATTAAGGGGTTAAATTTATATTAATTTTCCGAAAAAAGTGGGGTTCAAGCAACAGCCGCCCCAATTACTAACTACCAAAATGTAGCAGAGACATATACAAAACATTTCATTTCATTCATAATTTATGTATATTACCTTGAATGCTATGTCATTCTTATTATTTGTCAATATTTAATAACTAATGTTTTAAATTCTTACATTTTCTTATCTTTTTGTAAAATTACAAGTTATACAGAGTCTGTTTCCCAGAATTGGGATACAAACGCTTATGATCTTTGACTACTTTATTATGGGATTGTAGCAGTGATTCATTGGATGTTCATGGCCCATTTTGTTCTTAAATTAGATCTATTCTACACTCAGTGAGATTATTAACAATTTTTAGTTTCTCAAAAGTATCTTGTGCCTTTTTAATGTCTAACACTGTAAATCTTTGAATTGTGCAAAATAAATGTCTTGGATATTTTAATCCCAGGAAAAGATGTTGACCCCAATGAAGATTGAATAAATGAGGCACCTATAAGTTATATAATGTGGTGTCTATACGAAATGTGGATGACTTGTTTTCCATTTTTTTCCTTAAACAAATACAAACTCCCTCATTCCTACCTGTATTTGAATTTCTTGTGTCAAAGTAGATGCCTTTAATACTGCCACATATGTTCCTCTCTTGAATGATTTTGTAGACAGCATTAGCTGCAGCCTAACTTGTTCTTGACAAAAGCTAGTAAATATTAAGTTATTTAGAAACTCTTACACCTGAAACAAATATGGAGAGTCAATCAATTTTATTTTTTTGCAGTAAGACAAGGAGTGTAATAACGTTTTCTCTTTCATTCCATCAAAAGTTTCATTCTCGACTTCAAGGTAAGACGGAACTAATAGAAAGATAGTAGAGAATTCATTTACCCACAGACTTCATTCTTTTTTCTACTTAGAAAAATGACCTCAAAAATAATTAAAGAAGCATTGCAGATTGAAAAAGTACAGAGGATGGACAAAAATGCATCCGTTGTTAACAGCGCTGCAGTGGACTGGGTATCTTAGGTTTTAACAGAGCCCTATTAGTTTAAATGGTAATTTTAGTTCAGTACTTTTTTTAATTTAAAATGTTTATTTTAAATTTGAATTAAAAAAACAAAAAGAAGCTTCGGCTCTTTAGAACTCTGTTCGTTTTCAGCGAATACTGTCTCAATTGAGAGCACCTAGATCAATTTTTAAACTTGTAGATGTCGAATATGTTATGTATGTAATTCAAAAGCCTAAATTAAATTTTTTTTTAATTTTTTTATATCCTGGGATTCCACCATTTAAAAAAATATTTACCAGGATACTAATCATTGTGAATTTCCTCGGAATAAGAAATCCTATTATCTACCTACGTTTTTCGTTGTTTGCCTTCAAAGGATTTTAAAATATTTATGATTACTTGTACATTAATTATATCAATCTAACAACTCTTTATCTAACTAACTTTGATTGATAATATCAAAATATTTACTAATTTTGAATGAAACTGTTAACTTGATAAATAAGTAGTCCTTAACAATATTAACACAAACGTATATTTATTTAGCCGGACTTACCTTTTGCTTTGGACTTCATTTGAAGTTCCTTAACGATATCATCATAAAATTTTGAATCGGCAACTCCTGAATCTTTTGTCAGTTTTAACTTAACAGCCAAGCATACACCTTGAGCGGGTAATAAATGGTTAAGTTCTTCAAATGCCTAAAAGCAAAAGGGAATTAATTATGAATATCATCAAGTATTATTGCCTTAATTTCATTAAAAAAGTATTTATTGTTGTATGTTACTCAAAACAATAGGCCCCATGTTATTGAGAGTGAAAGATATGCGACAATACTTTTAAATTGATATATAAGTAGGGCATCTATATTTCCCGACACCTTTATAAAGCATTGACAGAGTGAGCCCCAAAACTTACAGTAGCAGGAATAAATTACAAAAAAAACAAAACGTGATGTGTATGGAATCCAGAAAAGACAACACAAAACCAATTTGTTGGATATTTGAATACTTTATATGTATATAGTTATATTTTTGATACAATATGCCCTCCTAAACAAGTAATAATAGCTTCAATACGTAGCTCTTGACGATGAAGGAATGGCGTACCACGCTTTCACAATGGCAGCTTGGAGAGAATCTTAATGTAGATGGTAGGAGGGGTAGGCATTATTATTAAAGAAGGCAAAAACTGCAAAGTGCTAGGGGTTAAGGTGAGCCATATTGTTGCTGGTGAAGTTTTGGGTCTTCTTGCTATAATGGACTTCTTAATGTTTGAGGCATTTTGGATTAAGATACCAAAGCCTTCTTGGCAGTGACACTTGTCGCAGGGGATCGCACACGTGTTGTCTTTTTTGTTTTTACTAATACATTTATACACATATGTAGATACATGGGATAAAAAACAAAACATGTTTGTTTTTTTGTTTTAGATGTTGTTTGGTAATGTAATGAAAAGATAAAATCGTAACAATATGTTACTGCAAGTTTGGGTCCGGATTCTTTATATTAGGGTGATTGATCACCCTCAACTTCTTTCGATTTTGAGTTAGTCTTGAGGTTTGATACATATAGAGCAAATCCAAAATTTTATAAAACTGTCATTATTGGTACATTGTTATTTTCAATCAATGTTATTACACAAAATAAAATCATTTGTTTAATAAGTTAGTTTAATTTCAATCAGTTTGTACATAATGGAAATGCAAAATTCTAAGCCGCAAAAAGATTTATTAGAGTGTCCTAGTGAAGAGCATGTAGGTCGAGATCAAAATTCTCAAGCCATAAATAATTTTTTATGTTATGTTATTTTGAAAACGTCAGGTCGAAATGCAAGTCAAAATCGATCCATCGAAACATTGTAAGCTTTTGATCCAAAGTCCAATCTATAGGAACGATCGTGCCACAGAGTCACTCTGAACAGGCCCAAGAAAGTTCTAGAAAGAGACTCTTTTATGGGTTTATTTTTTACAAAAACGAATTCGGTTTTTTTTAATTGTTTGTTAATGGCTCCTTTATTAAAGTGTCTAGGAGGAACGTGTGTTATTTTCTCAATTGTATTTAAAAGAACTTTCGTCGTCAAAGTTGTCTGAAGTAAAGGGGGGGATCTATTAAAAGATTTAAACGGCCATGGATCCTGAGCGACCTGTAAGTAATTGAAATATTGAATATTGAGAACCCGGCTCTATTGTTACTGAGTTCCTCAATCCCCATAAAAGTATAGGTAGTGCATTGATCCAGCCTTCTATTTCTTCTGGTATTGGTGCTATAATCCCTGTCATAAAATATCTGTGGAAATGTTCTATAAGTCCGTTGGACTCTGGATGATACAAGGTTGTATTCTTGCTTGTAATCCCAAGTGTCTTGCAAACGCCCATCCATAATGAACTTGTGAACTGTGGTCCTAATTCAGACACAATGGTTTCTGGAACTCCAAACCTTGAAATCCATCCACTCAAAAAAATTCTGATTATTGTCTTGGAGGTTATATATGGAATGGGTATCATTTCTGGCCACCATAATAGTTAGGGGACAGTGTTGTTACTGGGTTAGTGGAAATTGACCGATTATGTCTATATGAATAAAGGAAAGTAACTCAGATGGAAGATCGAAAGACGAAGTTGGGTTTGATGTCCTGAAATGTTTGTTTTCCGAAACACTAAAGACTCTTTAGTGATGCGTCTGAAATTGGCTAGGAAATTAAGTTAAGCATAAAAAAAATGAAACTCTCCTTAAATTTTCTTTGAAATCCGGGTAATTGTCCTTAAGTACAGAATGCACGATTCCTTGACGCAATTTTAATATCATGGTGTATTATCAATCAAGAAAAACAGAGATAATACTATAATGACATTATATCTTTCATGTATTTATTTCATATAAATACATGAAAGATATGGTTTTTCAACACCATAAAATCTTAAACAAAGTCAAGAAACGGAGAAAATCTCTTTTTTTTAAAACTTCATATTAGCATACCGAGTGGTCCATTGAAATTTGACCACTTACTATTTCAATAGTTAAGGAAGATTGAGTAATTGAAATTAATTACTATTTCGATACATTAAGGAATAAATGTATAGTTACAAAAAAAACAAGAAAAAAAAACACACACACTCAATAAACAAAGCTCCATTGCTTATGTACAATTCGAGAAAATGACAGAGAATGTTATCAACGAATTTCCATTTGTTCAGGCCAAGTAGTTGGGCGTCTCCAAGACTACCGTTTATAGCATCAGTAAGTTAGAAATGTTAGAGGGGAAGAAGGCCTCTGTCAAAAAGACCAAACTGGATCGGGAGGATTTAAAGAAAATAGCCTAGGCCAATACCCTGAAGTCTATGAGGGGCTCATGCAAGAGATCTCTTTTTTTTTTTTTTTTAAAGAAGAATTTTAGGCCATATCGGGATAAATATATCTATTTTTTATTGTGGCAATTAATATAGTTATTTTAAGTGCAACTTGTAGCGCATACAAAGTGTTAAAAAAATAATTTGTGTATAGAAATTTGACGATAAATCTACTAAAAATACAAATGTAATTCACATTCAATTTTGAAAGATATCATTTTAAATTGTTTTTTTGTTGATGGCCTGTTTCTGTTAAAAAAAAATTATAAGCAAGGGTTATTTTTTTTTTTTTTTTTTTTTGAGAAAGTGTACACTTTTTCATTTTAAAAATACTTTTTAAAAAAGACTTGGATCTTATGATATACAAAAATTAAAAAAAACAGATACTCTATTATATTTAAAGTGGGGACCCTAAACTTGCTGTAGCATTTAATTTCGATTTTTATTCCCGTTATTTTTTATTAAGAGGTTTCATTACGCAATCAAATAACAGCTGATACAAAAAAAGAAAAAAATATTGTTTTTATTCCATGCTTCTAAATGTAAAAAATCCGGAGCAAGAACAAAATAGGCAACGTGTTTGCGATTTTATCGGCCAAGAAGGATCAACACTTCTGTAGCAACTATATGGTGGACTTCTGGCCTTCTTCCACTTAGCCATCCTCCAGCTCAGAACTCAACCCCCTGGACTTTGGAGCTTGGGTGTCTGTGCCAAATATGTAAGCCATACCTCTCATCTAAATTTGGATTCGTTCTAAACTGCCATAATGCCAGTTTGGTGAGTCATGTACACAGCCTTCATCGCCAAGGCTACCAATCTGTCCGCAGGCGTGCCAAGGGCGTTATTACTTGTGAAAAAGGACATATCGTTCAAAAATGTAGTCCAATAAATAATGTATTAGTATTATATATACTAGGACTTAACCGTGTTATATGTTTTACTTCAAATAATTATATTAATGCTCTGAATAATTCCAGAATTTAATAAAACTTGTTGATAGACAGCAAAATAATTATAATTAAGTTCATTCTTCAACCCTAATGAGATACATACTAAGTCTAATTCGGTAATCCTCTTGTTCCTCTTTTTCAACTTAGATTCAATATACGTTTTTCATTTTACCGTTGGTACAATCATTCGTTTGTTGGATTTTTTATTTTTTTGGTGCATTTTCAAATTGATAGCCCATACAATAAAAAAAAAACCTTTGAGACACGTTGAACCAATCTTGTTTTATGTAAAAAATAAACTTATTATTAAAAAAAAACAAAAAAAACTTGCCCTCCAGAGACCTAAAAATCTGGTTTGACCAGAATGAATCTTATCCCTCCATATGTAACTCAAAATTTGGAACAGCTTTTCCTTTATGTTAAAATACAACGAAAATATTATACTTTTGTAGATTCATATCACAAATTGGTTTTGAGTTGTCTTTGCTTGATTCCATAAAAATCACATTTTTTGTAACTTTGTAACATTCCAAGTTTTGGGTTCCAAATCTCTATGTATACATCAAATAAAGCTACATTGCTTGTTATTTTATTAACTGATGGTAAATTCTTCAAAAGCAAGATCCATAGTAATAAATCTGTAACTGTGTATATGGGGCTTCAATAATAAATATTTGTCACATTGAATAAAAAACATGGGATCTTTTACAAAATTAAGGAAAACTTTATACTTACTTTAATACCATAGTTTGATTCTTCATACACAATAGACATATATTTCCAACCGAGTTTTTTTATTATTTTTGCCATGGCTAGAGTCTGATAATGATCACTTGGTATTGTCCTCGAAAAAAACTCAAATCTTTGTTTATTAGATAACTCAGGACTTGTGGAGAAAAAGGATATCTGTTGGTGAAAAAGAATATATAAAATATTAATGACAATTGAATTCAAATACATATAATCAATATATATTGGGTAATAAAGAAAAGCGAACGTTGTTCAAGGCAATTATTATTTCAAAGAGTTTATCAAAAATTCCAAAGCGAAACAAAATAGCTTGAAAGCTACAGGAGGGCTATATTTAGCAATTTTTTTATGTTACAAATGTCACCTTGAACTATTTTTTTTACATATTTGAGGATAACAAATTACTTCTTTTATATTGCTTCTAAGAAGATGTTGTTCTTATAAACATTCACTTAAAACCAATGATGAAAAACAAAAATAATAATTACTACAAATAGTTAAGGACCATTGGAAGAGATCTCCGATTTAAAAAAAAAAATATAATTAATTATAGAAAAAATATGCTATACATTATGTAAATAATAACAAAACTCTATTAATTTCACTAATATTTCGTTTTGTATGATAAATAATTGGATGAGAAATACTAGAATATTACAATAAAGAACTATAGTATAAGAAAATAAATAATAATATATTAATTGAAGAAACAAAAAGAGCTCGTTAAGAAAAATTCATATAAAAAATGAAAGCCCGTCTTGGAAAATTGTATATTTTTTTATCATAAACATTTGCAATATTTCAGTTTAATTGAAGAAATGGTTATAAATGAGCATGCCTATTGCCTATGAGCAATAGGTTAACATTTGTTCCTTTAACTACTATTCGATAATCGATCAAAGATAATAACTTTGGAAAAAACTAGTAGTATATTTTTCGATAACTTATTCATGTAACAAAAGTTATAAAACTAAATAAATATGAATTGCTTTTTTGGGTAGATAATTGAACGTCAATTTTCATAATTTTAATGGTAGTTGGGCTACTTCTAAAACTTTTCAGATTTGTATTAAATTTGGCCATGATGTTTTTTTTCCCAAAATACAAATTTGTAGCCATGAGAATTCAACATTTATAAACAAAAGGTTATAATTGGACTAATTTGCTATGTCTATATTTTGATTTGTTTTAGCCGTAACAAGATGTAGGTAAAGGAAATCTTCATTAAGTAGTAGAAATAATAGAACAATTATTTATTAAGTAATAGCATATATGTGTTTTGAGATTAATTCATTGTGTCTCAGTAGAAAAACTACTATAATAAAATATTAAATGGGTTTTTATTACTTTTAATAATTGGTCTTGACGCGTTTGAGACGAATACACTCTTTTATGCAGATGAACATGCTAAAAATCAAACCTTCCTGTATTTCTGGCTTAATATCTTACCAAGCATCTTATACTTGCTCCTGTATCACTGTTGTATTTGTAGCAGGTGGGTTCATTTAATCAAGTTTATTCTGTAGGATGGACCACAAATTTTCAATCAATTTTGTGAGGAGTTTACACGTGTGAGGTTCTCCATTGCCTTATTGAACAGTCGATCTCCTAGTCATTTTAGTGAAGAAAGACCATTCCAAAATTTGGTCCCCATAATACTGCCATCAACCATACAACAGGCACGAAGTGAAGCTCAGAGATAGCCTGTTGCGAAATTATTCTTCACACAATGATCTTGTGGTGAATCCTTACTTACTTTCTCTAACGGAGTATTTTCTTTTTTTGCAGCTCGGCACCTTGTGATTTAATATGTTTTAGGGTGAAACAGTTCATATAGGCTTTCATATGTGAATAGGACACACCTTCAATCCTCCACAGTCGATTTCCTTCCCTTTATTAATAACTTTAATTTTTTTCCCTTTGTTTCTCCGTCAGCATTGGTTCTTTCCGTTTCTTGTAGGCAAGGCAACCCAATATTTTCAAATAGCAATGCACCGTATCTTCGCTGACAAGATAATTATCCTTTGTGAGACATTTCCAAAGTTAACGCAAAGATTTATGAGATTTTTCCTGAGACACATAGAAATTACAATTTTTACCACTCCACTCAGCTTTTCAGACTGTTCTTTTCGATAATTGTCTTCAAGGCTTTGCCCTTGTTTGTAACGATTCCACCATCACTAAACCGAACGTCTGTATACCTCCAACTACTTTGTTGTTGTAAATACACTAATTTAAAAGGGAAAAGGTCAACAGAGCGTTAACAAATAACTTGTCTAGGATTTATGAAACTTCATTCAGCAAAAATCAAACAACATGTACTGTAAACAAATACACTCTCCAATTAATCGTCATATTAACTTAATTTATCTCAACTTGTTAGAATTAAAATACGGCATTCTATGTTAAGTTTAATTTTTATAACAATGCTCCATAAGTGGCTTTGGATTTCTTGAAAAAATTATATTTCTTGGAAAATAATTTCAGATATACAATTTGATATTTAAATTTTTTTTTGAATCCACAACTATCCATAAAAATTAAATGCTTAAAAAATAAATTTAAAAACACACTTCTATTCCCGTAAAATTGTTTTTTTTTTTAAATAAAGTTCAAAATCGACAGTAGTTCACAAAAAAATTAACTTTTTGAAAAAAAAAAATCAAAAATTTACAGCTATTACATCAGAAAAATTAAATTTTTTAAAGGAAAATTTCGAACCACTTACTCATAATTGATTGTTTTGAGAAAACATTTCGAGTATTAAATTTTATAGAAACAAAAATTCAAAATTCTACTTCTGCTCTCAAAAAAGACTTTTGATTTTAATAAGTCCATTGTAAATTTGACTTAGGACTCGATTCGTTCATTTAATTAAATACTCCAGACTTCACTTAAACCCGTAAAAATAATGATACATTTCAAATTGTTTTAAAAAATATCCGATTATATTTGTACGACCTGAAAAATTACACATTCAGTTATTAATTGGTTAAATAGTAGATAACATACTCTTATAGATATAAAAATATGCCTTTTTTTCCATTTATGAAATAACTTAAACGCATTTTTTCTTCTTACAAATTCCAAAGCCACTTAAGATTTTATAATAGAATTTAACTGTTTTATATAAAGAAAGAACCATCTCAAACCACCTCCATTTATAAAAACGAAAATTTAAATCAAATGCTATTGTTTTCTAAAGAAGAATGGGGCCGATTATGAAGGTACAGATTTTAGGATAATGTGTTTGTTGTTTTTCGATTATTATTAGTGTTCATTGTATTGTATGGAAGTATTGCATAATTTCCTAATAGAACTAAGCATGCTGATAAATAGTCAATGATGGTCTAATGGTCATGTTATTTAAATGTGCCACTGCACTCAGCAGCCAGAAAAAGTTCCTAAACAGGAATTACACTACAATAAAAAGCTATTTAGTGTGCCCCTGCAATCCCCTGTCAGGGGTCACACAAATTATTATATAGCTACTAACGTACAGGGTCCACCATAATTCTGCAACAATTTATATCTTTTCTATAAGTATTGAATATATAATGACGAAACCTTACACATAAAAAATTGGCCAAAATATGGTAGAAATTTAAAAATAAAGTCATTAAGGCCAAGTAGGTCTCTTTATCACTAAAATTACGGCCTTCAAAAACAGTTTTGTGGTTTTGTCATTTTCAGTATGACACCTGTGACCCCCGACAGTAACAAGGCTAAAGTCTTGGTCAACTGTGCAAGGAAAAAGATGAAGGTAGAAAGATGGAACCATATTCTATCTGGTACCACGTGAAGAGGATTCATATTGTATTAAAGGCCCTCCATGCCAATAGTAGGAAGACTGAGTGCAGTATATGGGGAAAAGCCCTTCAGGCGAGGAGAAACGCCATCATTCAGGCTTTAAATCGCTATATCATTCGATATCTTATAAAAAGAGCTAGTGTTCAATTCTGAACAATTAAAATACTTCAATTTCCCTCCAAACAAAAAGATATTCCACCAAATTTTGAGTCACATCACTAATTTGGCATAACTCTAATCCGTCTTTGTACAATCAAATGCATACGATATGCACGCCCTTTAACCTTCAACAGGATATTTTTCATGTTTCTTCAAATGAAGATACGAAAAATTGTCTTGGCAAGAGAGAAAGATAATCCTTGATTTTTGAAGCTGAAAAAGAGATACAAATTTTATCTTTTGCCAATTTTATTATTTCAACATTAATTAAATGTAAAAATTTTGACAATGATAAGGACACATCATTTGGAGCTAAAAATTTTGCATTCCAAGGATCTAAATGGTATCCTTATATTTCTTTAAGATTTTTAAGTCTGTACAGAAGAAGAAGATTGTGATAAATCCCTCTTCTTTTTATATATCTCCCTATTTATCTAGATCTTTAAAAAAATGTATTGTGATGCCCATTGTTCGACGTTTGTTTCTTTGAAGGTGGCCATACTATATTGGTCGAAACTTCAACTAATGATTATCTGAACAAATGGAAATCTAATTCTAGCTATACGCTCCATCAGAGCTTACTTTTACCATGGAACAACAAAAATGTATAATTTTGAATCAAATATGAAATAATAGTTAATAAATTTTACTCTTATTGAAAAAAATGATCATGAATTAATCTTTAGCAAAATATACTACGTTTTAGTTAAATATTCTAGTTTTTCTAGTAAAATATAAAATAAATGGTTCATTGATCACTTGTCTAAACTTGTTTTCAAAATGTTCATAGTTTTATCATAAAATATACTAAATTTGCAAAACAGCCAACAATTTCTACAGAATTAATGTTTTAAAAGAATATGTAAAAAATTTCGCTTGAAAGTGTTTAGAATATACCGTTTCATTTATTATTTTTGTTCTGAGACATTGAAACTAATAATTGGCATTACTAAACCCATAAAATCTTTGTTCAAAGCCTTTTAAAATCTATTGGTTTTAGACAATCCGTTAAAATATGTAGTTGTATGTCCAGTTTTCCATATTTAAAGGAGGATTACTTTTCTTCTGGTGATTTTCCCATGTTTTAATTGCACTCAAACGACTTCCTGTTGATATGAGCTAGTAAATAGCCACACGCTCCATACCAATCATTTTTAAAGACTTTCAAAATGTATAAAATCTTTTTCTGTCCACAATTTTCCCTCAAGCAGCCACAATGCAATGAAAAACTAGGTTTGTCAAATATATTACATATATCGTCGTAAAAATATGTGATAAAATTTAGAAAACGCACGAGGAATCTATTTTTTAAATTGGTACTAAATTTATATTTTCTTCGTAATGAAATAAAACTAATTACATATGAAAAATACAAAATTTCAATTTTTGGCTTCCTGTCCGTCAAAAATCAAGTGCACTTATTTTTTACATTATGAAAATACTTTTTATCAATTTTTAGATTATCAAGTATAAACTGAAATGTCCAAAAACTTTGTTTAAAATGTTCACAAAATTCGAGAAAGTACCTTTCCCATTTTGGTATCGGATCTAGATCGGAAGTTTGGGTATCCTAAATTTACTCGGATATTTAAATCTAAAGATCTTGTTTTTATAACTAGATAAGGCAAACTCCAAAGCTTTTGTTTTGTAGGAGCACTTTGAATTTTTAAGTAAATAACAAATAAAATTAATTGTGTTATAAGTTTTTCTTTAATTCCAGCTATGTTCAGTGTAATAAAATCTCTAAATATCTTTTTTTAATTTATCAATGAATGGCAAGAATCAAGATAAATTTTATTTAGAAAGCTGTTATTGTTCTTTTGTTTCGCTTAGGAAATAATTCACATTTATTATAATAGTTTGTGTTTTTCTATTCTTACACAATATGTAATATATATATATGAGAAAAAATAAGCTACTTGGATTATGAATGAAGTGATTTTTGTTTTTTCATGTTTTTGAAAAAAAAGCAAGTTGATAACCATTTTGATAATGATAATGTTTTGGAGGAGAGCTGATTAACTACCCTGATGTGTTTTTTTATATTAGCTAAATGTACAGTGTGCGATAAAATCGTGGACTTGAATAGAAATCAATCTGGATTACTTAAGGGTGAATATTTTTAAATACTAGGTTGCATTATTAAAATAATGGACTATTCCTGTTAATAAACCATAAAAAACAAACTTTCAAAAATCAAAAGTTGTCAAAATGGAGGCGAAAAGGCAAAGGTGATCTTATCTGCTCCATGCACTAGTGAGTGTCGAGGAGATAATGAAGGGTGCTCCCAGAGTCTTGTTTACATGATTAAAAACATGGTTGCTTCAGTTCAAATACTTGAGAAGTCCCTTAGCAGGGGTACCCGCCGAATAATTGGGATTATTGAGGATGCGGACACTGAGATCGCTAGAAGTCCGTCCAAGTCGATGAGGCAGTGTACATAGGCTCTCAATATCAGTGATGGGACTGGGATGAGGAATGTGATGGATTTGAGGGAAGGCTTCTTATATTCTACGACGTTGGCAACTGGGTTTAACAGCAACCAAGACCAACCAGGGCAAGACATTGTTGATTACGTTAAAGCATAAATGTTGGTTTGGCCACCCTCCTCCCTTTGGAGTCAGCTAGTCAAGAAAAGTACCTGTGATGAAGCATCAATGTTCTTCTTCTTTTCATTTTTGTAAAAGCTTACTCTATTTTTTTGTTATCAAAAAGTCCACTATTTTAGCTTGCACAGTGGAGCTATGAGGGGTGGGGGGAAGATGGAAATATACATTCTATTTTCTATGTAGTAAGAAATACTCCGATGTTCATTCTCAATTTTACTCTATGCTAACAAGGACTACACATATAACTTTAAAAAAAATTGCTACTTGCAATTACTTTATACTTTGATGTTCTATCTTCAAGAAATAAAAAATAATGATTACAGGCGAGTTCACTGCGCTCTTTTTCCACGGAAAGTTCAATTCCCTCTTTTTCACCGAGAGGCAAGTTCATCCTAAAGCAAGTTTGTTGTTAGGAAAGTTCATCGCAAGACAAGTTCATCACGAGGAAAAAAACATGTTGTTATATTATAAATAATTATGAGAGAAGGGAAAATAAGCAGATTATACAATTTCCTTGTACAAGTTAATTTATATACACCGAATGCGCTAATTTTTCCGTATCAAATATGATTTGTATAATTTGTCATCTTTCTAATTTCTCCTTATGGGCAAATTGGCTGTACAAGGAATATGATAATTCAATTATCACATGCTCTTTCATCAATATGCTCAATTTACTTATAAAAGAACCATTTATAAACAATTTAAATTGTTTTCAAAATCGATTCAAAAGTTTGTTTCAAAAATATAAAATAAAAGTCGAGATAATTTGAAACTATCGTCACAAGGAGTGATCATAAAAAATTATTTTTTTCTGTAAAAAAAAATTCCCAAACCCATAGCTATTCACATAAAATTTAATTTTTAGGAACATTGTATTCGCAAGTAACATATATTCAATTTATTAAAATTAAAAATATTAAAGCTATGTCACAAATTTGTTGAATTAGGAAGGTAAGGGTTAAATACAGTGTTTCTATCAGTTAATGTTCTTATTTAAATTACCTCTTTAGTAGGATAATGAGTATATTCATTGAATGATTAAATATATGCATTAAAAAAGTAAAATAAAATACTACAACATCGTGATTTTTTTCATTAAGGTATATTCCAAATATATGTATTGTTGGGGATAAATTTTCCCAGGGATGTACTTGTCTCAGTGTGAAAACTAGGGGGGGGGGGTTGAAAAGGACGCAGTCAATTTTTGGCACACACTTTAGTATATATAAGCCCTTTTTAGATTCTCAACTATAAAACATTTTACATGTGAGTAAATATTAAGAATTGACAACCTTCATTATAAAAGGTCACTTCATGGAATTAATGCTTTTAAATTAAGTGTTCACTCATTCCGACAATTCTTTAACACATTTGGATCGAACTGCACAATAAATAAATTAGAATAAGGAAAAATGTTTAAAGAAGAGAGGAAAGTCTGAATTGAATCAACTATTAATTAATGCTTTACAAAATCGACACAAATAATTTAGTCATTTTACTTTTAAATTTGGAGTACCATAAATCCAATCATAATTACAAATTAATGTAGCATGGATCAACAAACCAATAAAAGGTGTGTCAACTTGTCTGCACTGGCATCTAATAGTTGTTTAAATAAAAGAAGTTCATCTAGGACGTACATTTATAGCCTCTCAAATATCTTCAATATTACTTTCTCAGATTCATAATCACCCACTCGTGAATATGGACCAGCAAGATATTAGAACTACAATTTATATAGTTATTTTTGCCAGAAACTATGTTGCCTATCAAAGTTGCCAACATATATTTTTCTTTTATATTTATACTCAAACCAATTTAGACAATTTTTGATCTCTATTAATATAGTTTTTTTTCCTCAAGAATTAAATTATAATCATAACAGCTCCAGAAAATTAAGACATGGTGAAGGTAGCCAAAGGCAAAACAAACACTTGTCCGCTAAAAAATGATAAAAATATACAGACCTTATTCTTGAACATTATCCTTTTTTTTCCGTATTTATTAATTACATTTAAGATTTCTTAATTTATAAATAAAATATTCGGGTTCTTATAGCAAATAATTTAGGCAAATACTTGTCAAGTAGTTTTATCTTAATTAAAAAACTTAATATATTAATAAAATAATGATATATAGATAATTTAATTTTGCAAAATCATAATAAAATATTAAATACTCTTCTGAAAAGGAATGAAAAAAAAAAGTAATTCATCAAAACTTTTAAAATTCTACAACTATCTTTTATTCATTGAATTTAAAAAAAAAAAAAAGATTACATTATATATTATTTTATTAATTGTAAATTTTATAGCAATTCTAATATAATAAATATATATTAGTTTGACCATAAAAGAAGGGTTACGTATTCTGAAACTTCTTTTAATGATTCCCAATTTTCCACATTAACTTTTTATTTCTTGGAAGCAGATTACATTCAGTGTGCAGGAGTAAAGCTGCTACTTTTGACCCAAGAAACCTTGAAAAACACATAATTGAGAAAAATAAGTATGATAACGCTAATAGTTTTTTTAATTTATTTTTTAAACTATTATTTATATTTTATATTCAAATTGTGATCCTCCAGCACTAACCATCGTCTCCACATGAGGCCTGAAGGCCTTACAGCCATTGCCAACATAGTCCGCTGGCACCTTGGAACACTCACTCTCCACAGCAGCCTTGAGGTCGTCCGTATTACTGTAAGGAGTAGCAGAAGGCTTGCTCTCGACAAAGCCCCATACTCCATAGATACTTTCGGGTGTCTTTGCTCTTGTAACCTCATATAGGAAAATTGATATCAATTTAGAACGTTACTATGATCCTCAATCCTATTTTTGCTCACTTGGGTGCGTGCAATATGTACTATGCTTTGCCATTTGGCCTCCTCCATCCTTGTCGTCAGTCTGATTTTCATTTTTTTAGAGGTTTAGATAAAAGTTTAGGGAAAGTGTACGCCTTTTTTTTTCTTTTTTTTTTAAACAGGAAAAATAATTTATATATGCTGTTCATTATTCAAATAAATAATATCCAGAAGGTAGAAAATAGGAGATATGCGAATATGCGAGAATCCTTTCTTGACTACAGATATTTTGGTGCTCTAGAAAGCATTTTTACTCCGAAAAAAAAAAAAATGGCCTGAAATCCCCTTTTTAAGATGTTTGCCAGAATTAAACAGTTAGTTATATAATCAACTAATCATCTGCAATTTTAAAGATTTATAGTATAAAGTAACTATCCCTCTATAATCTCTCAATGAAAAGTTTTTTAACGAGTAACAACGTTATGGATTTTACATTCAGAGATAAATTTGGAAACTAAGCTTAACATTGTTAATTTATTGATTTAAATTACAAAAATTGAATATATGCACATGTTTTAGGTACACTTATTGGAATGAAGATAAGCCTGCAATATAAAATGTTTTGACGATTAGGATTTCAAGAGAAGTGACAAAATACAAAAACAGTAAAAGTATCTAAGTATATAGAATAATATAAAGACTATATAAATTTTCCAAGAACAATGAAATAGCACAAAAAAAAAAAAAGAAACAAAATAAGTAAAAACCCTAGTTCATAAAAATAATATCTTGCAATCCTAAAATAGATGCACCTTCTAGAAAAATGATTAATATTCCTTTGAATATACATTTTATCGCCAATAATTCTCAGTATGCTTATGAAACATTAAATCAAATGGGATGAAATTCTTAATATATCTTAATGTTGCCTTGTTTAGAATGTATTAATATATTTACCAATTTTAATAAAGGTTTAATTCATTCTGCTAACTGTTTTGCTTAAAAGTCGTTCCCTTGTTTTTCCGTTTCATTTCTTGTATTCTTCATTTTTCCATTTGATGACTTTTGGGTACAAAGGCAGCTTCAAAAATGAACTATTTCATACAACACTAGGATGTACTCGTATTATATATTTGATTTCGAATTAGTTTATTAATTCTTTTAATAACTCCAGAAATTATCTAATCTTGTCGATACACAACATAATTTTTTTTTAAGTTGCAATTATTGTATTTGAAAAACTTGTAATTCTAATTTGATTAGAAATATTTTGCAGATATCTCTCTTTTCTTTTTAGAGTGGATTTCCACCTGTGGAGGTATTAAGGTCTTAGTCATAGTACATAGTTAAAATTGAGAATTTTTGTCACCAAAGGGATCTTTTTTTATATATCGCAAAAATCTTTCTTCTTCATTCGGCGTTCCACGAATGGTATTTTTCTTGATGATTTCGGGGAAACTGGAGCCTATTTTATTTTCCTCTGTTCATGTTGTAGTTCAAAAGAGAGCTTGATGGAGAATGGATTCCGATCACTGATGTGGAATATTATGAGCAAAAAGGATGGTTTTTTATCTGGAAGGATTCGCAGATCAATCCGGTGTTCATTTGATGATGCACCAGATGGTTCTTCACAAATAACTCGGTTGGATTTTGGATCTAAAAAGATATTCAAGCCTGGCATTACATAATTACTAGATGAAGAATCTTCTGTTGAATTTCGATTTGCTGTTGTATTTCAGTATAATAGTACTTCGGAGAGAACCAGGTTGAATTTTGGGTATGATGAAGGGGTCTGATCTTGAAATCACCGATTTCAAGTGGGAAGACTCTCTTCTTGATTTTACTGCCTGTGAGTATGAACAAAATTGGCTATCAGTTCTCCAGTTTTTAATCAAAGATTCCAACCAAATGTTTTGGTATTCTTTGATGTTGACTAGTTTCTTTCTACAGCTTGTGCAAGTATGTCCAAATTTGAAGCAATTCGGGCATTATTTATTTATTGTGCCTTTCTCTCATTTTATTATTTGTCCACTAATAGGGATGAGTGATAGGAGATTTGTTGACTCCCCCACGACATCAAAGGCAACCAAGCCTGAAACTAAAGATATATTACAGGATTTAAGCGCAGGATGTTTTTCAAGGCTTCCTTTATTTGCATCTGGCTTCACAAACCAATCTCCTTCATTTGATTGGTGAACAAACCAAGTGTATTTGTCACTGCAGTGTTTGCTACCCGGCAAACTGTAATCAGAACTTTTTCCTGAAAAAAATTCGTTGAGTATAATTCGATTGCTCTTTTTAAGCCTCTTATTTTGATTTTGAAAGCATTTACCGACAATTTACTTTCATTGGGAATCTAAGATTTTCAAATTTACCAAGAATATTGATTGGTTTTTTCAACCCAATAAAACCCCCGGCCAGGACCTATTTCAGACTAACATGAGACAGATCATACACATACCTAGATGACTAGCTTATGAATAGTAAGTTCCACTATATCTTAGTCCTTGAATTATTTTTCAGATGGGACTGAACCATCTTCTTTCTCAATTACGAGTTTAAAAAGCTACCAGTTGTCCCTTTTAAAAACAGTAATCTTATTTTCTTATTTCTCTGTAAAGGTGACGTCATCATCCATTTGGTTATGTAAATAAAAGTGGTCATATGATAAGTCATTTTTCCCATCAATCCAAGTACCTTGGTCCACAACCTCATCTTTAGACTGTGCTTATCAGCCTCTTGGTTTCTGGGTTCCTCTAGTGAGGGTTCAATCCCCCCGATTGAACCCTCATTAGAGGATATCCTCAAAATGAAAAACGTATCTATATGGGGATTTTCCTAAACTCTTTATATGCAAAAAAAAAAAACATGAAAAAACACATTAGAAATTGGAAATAACAACGCAAATTTTATATCACTTAATAAAATACATACTAATCAGTTATAGACAACATAATAATTACAAATATGGTCCTCCTTCAACCATAATGAAGATATATACTATGACATATCTCTAATCCTATTCCTCAGTCCCTTTCTTAATTTGTATTCAATATATGTATTTGATTTTTTTGTTGCATTTTCGAATCGAAAAGCCATACCTGAAAAAAACTTTGAAACACGAAAAATCGATCTTATTACATGAAAAAACAAACTTACTCTCCAGAGCAAAGGAATCTGGTATTATCAAAATGAAATATACTCTTAGGTACACGACTTAAAATTTTGAACAGCTCCTATATTATGTCTTAAGTCTGTATCTTTCTTCGTTTTTGAAATATATACCCTGGTTATGCGTTTTTATTAGTTAACAACCTCCCAAACATCTACTATATTTGAAATATGATTAATCTTTTATTAATGCACATAAAAAATGTTATTGGATAAAATCAACACCAGCTGCAATGACCTCCTCCAGGCGGGGATGCACGCGTGAGCATGCCTTTATGATGTCCTTCTGGTGATGTGGCTGAATACCTCCATGATAGAGGTGATGAGGGAGGCCTTGGTGTTGTGAAAGTGACGATTGGTGTCCCTTTCAGCCACACCGCACACATAAAACTCGAAGGGGTTGAGGTCGGGGCTTCTAGGGGCCAGATTTACTTCTCCCAGAAGTAAAGGAGATTCTGCTTCCCCCATTCTTGGGTACTATTTGCATTGAGGGCCGGTGCCCCATCCTATTGGAAGATGTGCGGGCACCTCATCCCTAGAGGGCTTAGTAACGTTTATCATTACATTGAGGTACACCACCGTGAGGCTGCTCTTCAACACATGGGGGAGGGTGCATGAGGTCCCCCTTGTTGCTGACCACGTCCAGGACCATCACTGTGGACGGAATCTTGGTCTTCGTAACAATGGGAACTTTCTGAGGATCAGTGCACAGCCACCTGTTGTTCCTGGAGTTTTTTTACATCTAAGTAAAAGTGTTCTTCTTGAATGGCTTTTTGAACTTCATCAGCAGCTTCTTGTCCTTATATAATCACCCCTGTTTGATCGCTAAGCTCATGAACTGGCCTCTTCGTAGCCCATATGAATTGTATCTGTATGTTGTCCTTCACAATCTTATTTATTAAGGAGTGATACACCCAAAACTCCCGGGAAATTGACCTGATGGACCTGCCATGACCATTTTTGATGAGGTTCTGTGTGGAATTCACAATATCAGCATGATGAGTATGAGAACAACCCTGTGAGTGTTTCTTTACATCATAGTCTTTAAGGTCCCTCTCTTCGCACAATATTTATCATAAATGCGCCTGAAGTTTTTCACAGTGTTGTAGGGCAAGTTGTTGCACCTTTGCTGGTACTTTGTGTGCTAAATCCAAACACCATGGGTCCACGAACTTCCTCCTGCAGATTCCCATTCATAGTTGAACGTTTTGTATATTTGGATTATGCAGTTTCTGTAAACCGACTATCCGCTAATTAACATATTTAGACAGTCTGGCCTTATTCATGGATAAATATTGCACTTGTAAAAAAGGGCGTCAATAGCGTTTCCACCCTGTATGTATATATATATTCAGTACAAATTAAAAAAGGGAGTTTTTCTTGGTATGTATTAATAAAATAGTTCAAAATAATATCTATAATATGGGTACATTATAGTACAACTATAATATTATACTATCTTAAAGTAGATATGCAACCTTTTCATAATTCATAGATACTTATTAGATCCAAAAAATCGGAAAAAATAATGAACATTCTATAAAAAAAGTTATAAAAATGTAAATTTAATGTTTTTACTATAAGAATATCAAATTATATTTTGTTAAAATCGCAAACTCTTTTTTTTTAAGATTACCTATTTTGAAAATAAAGATTTATTTTATAGTATTTTTAGCATTTTAATTAATATTAACGAGTGAAAAATGGATGGAATAATTAAAAAATTATTACAAAATTGAAATGATAAAATGAATATAATTGTTAAACTGTTGTCATGGGATTTTTATTTTCCAGGCTTTCTTTTTTCCCCAGTTCATTCAACGCGTTATAAAAAGGATATTTACTAAGTGAGGGTTAATGTTAAAAGTAAGCATTTATTTATAAACAATAGTACAACATATGTTGTAGAGATGAGTAAAAGTTTTATCTTCTTTTATGGGGCTGGGAGACACGATAATTAACGTTGGGATACAAGTAGAGCTAGGTGTTTTAATAGCCACGAGAATTTTTTTGATATACAGAAATAATCTTAAGCAGTATAGAATAATGAACTAATGCAAGAAATTCCCCTATCTAAGTTATTGATTTATAATACGATCTCAGAACTAAAGACCATGTAGCCTTTGACCATTCCCCTTATTGTTAGACCATAACAATAAAAAGTTGTGTTATAATATTTTCATCAATACAGAAGTGGTTGTTTAAGACGAGACGCTCAGCTTTAGGGTATATAAATGGTAATAACTTTATACTTTCAATACATCTAATCTAGATTAAGATTAATTTTCACTCAATACATTATTCAACAATATATTTTGTTTTATAATTTATATCCATGTAATCTTTCGAACGCATATATGATTCTTTTTGCCCTAACGTCTTCGCTTTTCATAAGTTTTTTTTATCCAACTCAGATTTATATTTTCCAAAATACTTTTGCGTCAACTGAACCCCATCTCCAGCTATTGAGTGAGGTAATAGGGTGGTCGTTGGAGATAAACTGTCGTTTGTCTCCCGGACAATGAATTTCTCCGAACAGAGTATTATCTTGCATGTTTTTTTGTTTTTTTAAATGGTGTGTATCTCTAGACATATACAATTTTGGGAACGACCAATACCTTCCCGAATTAGAGTTTTTCTAATTTTGTAATATTCAAGAAAATATATCTGTTGATTTCCTTCGTCACTGTCTCCACAATTTTTTCATAATTATCTTTAATGGCATGTTCTTGGGATATCGACGAGACCACAGCGCATAAGAAAGTATTTGAGAA
Organism: Lepeophtheirus salmonis; assembly: GCF_016086655.4. Classification (NCBI taxonomy): domain Eukaryota; kingdom Metazoa; phylum Arthropoda; class Copepoda; order Siphonostomatoida; family Caligidae; genus Lepeophtheirus; species Lepeophtheirus salmonis. The sequence continues at coordinate 25,630,470 of NC_052137.2, read as the reverse complement.
TGTATGCCGATCGTTGGGAAATTATGCTTCAAGCTTGCTTTTTAGAGAGGTGACTAATTTTACTTTAGTTGTATTGTTATAAATTAAAATATAAAAGAGTTTTAAATGATTAAACATTAATTTTTAGGAGTTTCACAGTTTGAATCCATTCTGATGTAAAGATCGTTAATGGTAATCAGAAACAACGAAGCAACAAGAGGATCGCTCAATTGTTTCTATTAAAGAAATTCCCTTCGTATGTGGTAAATAAAGTCTTGAGAAAGAGTCTTTAAGTACAAAAGATATCATTTTGAATAGTTTGCTTATTATGAATTCATGACTAATCGAATCAATAATTTATGAAGTTTTAGTGATTGAAATTAATTCATATTTCATAATTTATCTAAGCATAAACAATAAATCACAAAACTAAATAACTCGGAGCTCTCCAGCTTTTGCCCAAGTCTAGAAAATATCACTTGAACGTGATCAACGAATTTCCATTTGCGCAATAAAATCTATTGGACGTCTCCAGGACCATTGTCATCGCCGTCAGCAAGTCTGAAACGTTAAAAGAGGAAGAGGGGCTCTCTCAAAAAGGACAAAGTAGACCTGGAAAGTTTAAGAAAAGAGACTAGGGCAATCTCCTCAAGTCTATAAGGGCATACAAAAGATAGCTCTCTTGACAACAAACTGTCAAGAGAGCTATCAAAAATATGGGCGGAATGAGCACTGTGAGGTTGGAGAGGCCACTTTTGACACCAAAAATGAAAGAAACCCATCTCCTCCGTTGCAGGACTATTTTGAATGTGTCTTTTGAGTTCTTTTGAACTCGTTTTTGGCACTTTTGTCCCCGCTACAGCCCTGATGGCAACTCCCTCGACCAGACATTTTGGTCTATTATATTGATAAATACAACATATTTTCTGAATATACAAGCTTACTTCAATTCCATATTGTGTTTTTGAATTTTATATCAAATGATTCAAATTTTATCGAATATATTGATCATGTAAAAATATCTTTACAAAATCCAGGGAAAGAAATGAATTTAAATTTGTTACATATGAAAGTGATGATGAACGGCAGACTCCTTTCAATCAGATTAATTAAGGTGGAACTACTCATCCATATGATACAATACTTTTAATTTGCACTTTTGCATTTGTATTATTTTTGGAAATTAAAAAAAATAAGTATATTTTAAAAGACATCACTTTTTCAAAGTATAACAAAAAAAAATTATGAAAATGTTAGCAGATGACCATTATGCTTTTTACATTCTGGAATCCAAATGTGATTACGATCATTGCTTTCACCAATACAATACCTCTTATTAGAAGTAAAATATTTAATTCCATGGGCGAAAATTTTGTTCTGTAAGTTATTGATAATATACATAAAAATAAGAATAAGATACACAAAATTAAAATGAAGGAATCATATAGATAAAAAAATTAAATGGGGAATAAATAGGAAATACACAATTTATATTCAAAGGCAGATTATCTTTAATTTTCTTAATTAGTGATTATGAAATTTCAAGAAATACTAAAACAATCATAAGATATAATTATAAAATTGAAAAAAAATGTTATGGGAGACTTTTAATAATGGATTATTAAAATCTTTAATCCATTTATTTTTGTGGAAATCCTAGGTCTTGACATTGGTAACATTCCAATATAATGATAAACAATTTATTAATTCAGACTCACTAATTTTTGAAATTAGAATGACATTTATTTTTCCAAATTGCATGTATTACTCACAAGTAGTAAGGCACTCGAGAGTAAGGCTTGAAGAGTCAAGAATGTATAGTTAGTAATAGTCCCTACGGAGTGAACAACACAAATTTATTATCATATATGTAATTGCAATTACATGAGTGTACTGCAAATGATAAATTCATTTGTCAGGGATATTAACGAACTTGACTTAATGAAATATTCCTTATAATAAGAGACGAAGTGGAATTAACTGTAGTAGGAATCACTCTGATATATAATAAAGGAACTGTGGATAGATGATGGACTCCGACTGATGTTATTGATAATTTTTATATAGTACCGAACAATATTCCACGAAGTTAGAAGTCATTTTCATTGACCCTGAGGCTAAAAGTCATCCCTACAATGAATGAACCTTCCATATTGGAGAGATCTACCGATTAAAGCATTATTGATTTTCAAAGCTGTTATGAATATTTTTTAATTTTTGATGAGAGAATATGTATGTAAATATTAAATTTATAAGCTCATGGGTAATGGAAAATAACATTGAGGATTAGTTTGGGACTTAAAAAAAAAAGATGTGGCTTTAACCCTTTTTTATAATGCAATTAGAAGGGTGTAAGCATATCCTATATAATTAAAATAATTTATATATGTGTGTTTGTGATGTATGTCTCATTTAGTCACAGAAAAAAGAAGAACGTATATTAAATAAGAATTAAAATAGGGAATTAGTAAGAGGATGCGCAAGTTAATCTTAGTACGCATCTTCAATCTTCATTATATTTATGGTTGAAGAAGGAATATGGCAAGTTAGCTACATGCTGTGATTAATAAATCACAGGGTCAAACATTTGAAAAATTGCTTTATATTTACCAAAATCATTATTTTCACATAGTTAATTATAGGTTGGATTTTAAAGAGTGTAAAAAAAAGGTGCAGGTTTGATTATATTAACATCAAATGAACCGAAGCAACAACACATTTTGTATACAATGAGGTTTTATAATAGAAATTAACCTATTATATAATTATAGTTTATAATAAATTGTTTTAGTTTAAAATTTCAACATAAATTATCTATTTTCTATTGGTTATCCTCAGGATAGCGTGTTCGTGCTAGTGGTATATGAAAATAGTATTAATTGATGTAGTCTCTACCTATATATCTTATATTTATGCTATTTTTTAATTTTCTATGGCTGTTCTCATTATTCTTCCAATTTTGACGAGAGAACATATTAACGTATACATTATAATGTGTAACAACAAATGTGCTTACTCATGAATGACGGAGAGTCACGCTGATGAGTTATAAGTGTAACCCCTTCTTATACTTGGAATTGACAGTCGATATCGAAGTAATTCCTGTCTATATCATTGCTAGATACGGAGTGAGATTTCCGGTTTTTTTCTTTATCTCATAGCTGCTTACATCTAATTTAACAAAATGTCATGACATATATATTAATCTTCTCTCAAACATTCGTGAAATTGTCCCGGCTACCAAATTAATTTTCATTTTTTTAAAACATACTAGTAGAAATTTACGATTATAAGTAAGAAATGAATAACCCTTTGATTGGATCCATAGAAAGTTTTTGGCCACAAAAATATTAGACTCATCTAATCGAAGATTCCGAGACACAACTCTACAGAACATATTACATATGACGTTGTTGGGCTAAATATGAATCCTGGAATTTGTACTTGAGTAAGTAATAAATACTTTTGTTAATTTTATTTTGCTAAATTGTATATAAGCTAAAAATATAATGACTACTTTTTTCATCAATTATCCCAAATTATTGAGACTATTATTTTATAAAAAAAAAAAAATATTTCACTAATTTTGTATTATTTTCATTTTTTTCGAGTTAAGTTATTTTTTCTAGAATTATTTCAGCAATTAAAGATTTATTTTCATGTTTACAAGAAGTTTATAATTATTTTAGGGAAATAAATCATCAACATGCAATTCACTTTAAATAAGAAATGTTTATAGATTTTTTATTAATAGAGTTTGTATTGTAAAAACAGAATTAATAAAAAATATGTTTAAATTGAAAAATATAGTTAGAATAATAACTTAATATTCCATTTAGTGCAATAGTTGAGGAAATTAGTATTTGATCCCTTACTGAAGCTGAATGTTTCTTAATTCAGAATTTTTTTATGGGATTAAGGTCTGTAGATTTGCTAGGGCACATAATGTTTTTTTTGCGATTTATCTTAAGCCACTCCTTTTTTGTGTATGCCGTATGTTTTGGGTAATTTTCGTACGGGAGACCCCATCCCATACACATTTTTAGTGACCTACCTCGAGGGAAGAATATTGTCACACAAGATTTCCTGTGACATGGCCCATCCATCTTCCCTTCGATGCAGTGAAGTTGTCCTTTCCCCTTAGCATAGAAGCACCCCCGAAACATAAAGTTTCCTCCGCCATGTTTGATAATGGGATTGTATTCTTGGGGCCAATTTTTTTTTTTTTTTTTTTTTTTTCCAAAACCTTTTTTTTTTGTTCATATAATCTCTTTCACTGTCAAAAAAATCTATAATTAAAAGTATAGACCGTTAATTCTTTGTCAGTAGACGAACTAACAAAATGGGTAAGGGATCAAACACTTAATTTCTCTCCTCTATGTTCCAAATTAGCAGCAATTAAATTAAGTTAATAAGTTTTCTGTTAAGTTTCCTTAAAGTTATTCTTTTCATATGGAAGTGAAAGTGGCTACCACAATGCCACATATGTCAGGTTCATAGACATAATACGTGGTTGTGCAATTTATTTCTAAGATTTTTTCATATAACATTTTGGGGTACATGTATGACTGATGTGGTAACCCACATAGAGTTAATTTAGAGATATAATGATGAGTTATATGACATTAATGTAGAATACATGATTTGTATCAGAGTCAATTTTTTCCTTCAGATGCAAACATATATGTATTATAATATCTAGCAAGAATTTTCCTCAAGTTGAAAATGAGGATTTACCTTTTTGCAGATCAAAAGAGTGCGGTGAACTTTTTGTACTCTGTAAAATAATAAATAATGTATATAATTTATTACATCGTCAGAATGTGTACAAATTATAGGGGTACAACTTATATCATTAATAAGTTTCCGCAATTAAAATTAAACATGTTAGTTGAATGATTATATACAAGATTATTATTCATAATTTTTAATGTTACTATTTGGCATGATAAGTAAATAACAAAATTATGTTTAAGAATAATTAAAAATGGATTATTATAGACAATATTTTTGAGTATATTTTTAATAAATTAATTATTCAATATAACTAATGTTTTTAGACAAAACATCTGATAAACCAGAATGAAAATACTTGTATGCTGTACGGATGTATTTTTCTTGAAGTCCACCCATGCTTCTTTTATGACATTATGGAGAGATTCCAAATTCTGATAAGAACGGACCTTAACTTTTGAATCTAGATAATCCTACTCAAAATAATCGAGGTGGTTGAGATTTTGACTTAATCAATGCCATCACAATTTTCTACGAAATAAAATTCTTTCTTTGTTACCTGAAAATTTAGACTAGTATAAATTGGAGCTACATCTTGCTCAAAAACGATTTTCTTTTTACCTGAAATTTACAAAATTAAGTCATCTTGGTCTGTATGAAGACTTTTTGGTAAATAAACTCTCTAAGAAGCTCATCGCCGGAGATTGAAACACATACGAAACCCATCAGGTTCTTGACTTGACATGGATTTTCTATCTGAGGGGTTTGTTGGGAAGTTTAAGGCAAAATTATTTATTTTAACAGTTATATTTTTTATCCATATCTCATTTCTTCTCGTTAGTTAAGACAATAAAAAGCTTCTTGATACAAATTTCCAATATTTTCTCGGACATCTCCATTCTTCTGTCTTGTAAAACCTTTGTGAGTTTCTTTACGTAAAATAGCCTAAAAGGTTCATATTAAAGTAATTCCAGACCAATGTCTTGATAGTAGCAAAATTCCAATATCTGACGCAATTTCGGAAATCTATCGTTGACAGTTCCGATACATTCTTAATCTACTCTTTTCTATGTTCCTCCGAATCCTTCTTGACCTTGAAATGCCATTATTGACTTCACATCACAACCATCCGCCTTACAAATCTTCTGAATCTTATATTTAATTTTACTTTGATTGGTCCTTTTCTTATATCTTTTGTCAAAGTTGATCTGGGGTTGAGTTTAAGCCAATCAGATAACAAATTAAGCAAACGACAAATTTATCGCACATTATAAAAATTTTAATTTTATTAATGACTCTGTATGTATTTTCAAATATGCATATCTATATTTATCAATTGATTATTATAACAAAAATATAATCCACAAAAATAAGTTTTTTTGGCCCCTAGGAAACATTTGTCAAAATATAAAATAAAGTAAATAAATTAATTGATTTACTACTAAAACTAAAGGAAGAACTAAATAATTTTTTTATTGGTGAGATCAAAAACTTATAATCTAATTAGAGTCAAAGTAATTTAATTTAAATATTTTTGACTTAAATTTATTGAAAAAAAAGAAAAAGAAAAAAAAACCAACCCATTACAGGGTGTCCACGATAAATCTTAACTATCTTAAAATTCAACCTGCTTGATAAAAATGGAATTTGGAGTGTATTTGTTAATATGAAAAAGTTAGATTTGATATTAAACAATAAATTTATTCAACATGTCCTCCCTCAGCAGCCACCATCTTCTCCATCCTGCCCCTAAAGGATTTTGCATGCCCTGATGACTTCTTCGGAATCGACAGCACTCCACTCCCTCGTAATGGAGTCCGGGAACTTTGTGGTGAAGACCACAGGGACCTCTTCTCTCTCCTTGGCAAGCCACCTGTCATTCTGGACGTTATAGCTTCTGTCAAAAGTCCAGTTCTTCTCGTCGGAGAAGAAGATGATTCTTCCTCCATGGCTCTTCAGGTCATTGATGTTAGTGAGCCTGGTGGCCTTCATGGATGCTGTGAGGATGTATTGTTTGGCCATTCGGTATGAACTGTACCCGAGGTCCTCATTCACAGCCTTGGAGACCAGCTGCTTGCTCACTCCACGGTTCTTGGCCAACCTGGACAAGGAAGTCCCTGGCGAAGCCTTGATGGACTTTAGGAGGCCTTCAAGGAAGCGGGGAGTGCGGATTCGGTCACTTCTCATGTTGTGGGCCTTGCAGCAGACCTTCCCTTCAACCTCCCAGGCATTGAACACCCGATACACCGTGGTCTTGGGGTAGTTAAGAAGCTTGTAGATAGCAAAGGGATTGTGTCCCGCGAGAGCAAATTCAAGGATGGTGTCTCTCCTTGCTTGTTCCATGATGACTATTGTTTGTTGTCAAAACAATTGTGTTGGAAGTTATAGTGTATTGTTCACGCAACCTTTTATATTAGTATGATTTGACCCCGAATATCCACATTATGGATCTGCATGAAGTTTAAAGTAGTTCCAATTTATCGTGGACACCCTTGTATCATTTAATTACAAACTCAACTCTCGTTGGATTCTCAAACTTATGTTTTTATTTGTTGGTTCAAAACTGACAATAGCAGGTATTTTTCACTGTTGTTTTTTTTATAGATAAAAAGGTTTGATATATTATTTTTATTTTTTTTGTTGAAAAACAAACTATCAATGCAAACGGGGAAATGTGTACCAATATCATTAAAAAAAGTGAGTATTGAAGTCAAAATGATAAAATAACTCACTATTTTTAAATGGAAATATAATGATGGATAGTTCGAAGCATTTTTGTTGGATAAAATGGCTAGTCACAATTATGAAAAAGGGATCGTACTTGAAGAAAGGTTCAGAACGATTTGTTGAACATTAGTGATATCCTGCATACTCTTCAGTTGTATAAGGAAAGCGATCATGACTATCTACAATACAGAGGTAAGCAGAAGTATTTGGTGATCTATGGGACCACATTTTCCTTCAATACCATCAAGGAGTGGGCCATGGGTAACCAATATATAGCAGCCAACCAAATAGGGCATATTTTTTCTCCAGTTGATCCCAGAATCCCCAACATCATCACAGAGACCGGATATTTGGTCTTGGTGACTGTCCTAATACTGTTGTCTGGCTTGCCAAAGCGCCCCCCCCCCGATCATTTTGCTTCTTGCAGACGGGGTTACCGGTAAAGGTATTTTCATTAAATGAAAAAATTACCCAGTTGCTGATGTGCATCAGATCATTAAAGATTTGTTGACATTAATGAACACAAATTTCTTTTGACGTTGGGACAGGAGTGGCCTCTCAATTCTTCTAAGTCCCCTGTCTCCAGCCTTTCAGATGGTATTCCTATTGTAGACTGATACACCTTCTTCTTCTTGGCATACTCTCACATCTTTATAGTGGGGTTAACCTTAAAGTCCTTCATTATTTCTTCAAACTTAAATTTGGTGGGTCTTCCACTCTTGAGTTTGTCCTTTGTGGTTTCCCAATCGACCAAAAGATTTATGATCCAACAGATTGTGGCCTTGCTGACTTTTAAGGCCTTTATCATATTCGAGGTGGTCCTCCAGGTGCAGATTAAATTACATTCTTGCCTCCATCATGACATATACATATTTATTGTCTAGAACATATAAATCAATCAAAGGTTTGGAATCTAAGTTATTGAAAAATAATTGGAACTTAAAGATTTGATCACAACACATATTCAAAACTGTATTATTAGAAGGTCTCATTACTTTTTCTACACCCAGTAGATTTGTTTTAGATGTAAATCTTTATGGCGTACTTTTTTTAATAATGGCTGTTGTCTCTATGTAGCTGCAACAAATATAAATAACATTTACTGCAACCTTTTTGCTCTAAGTCTTCAAGATGAAGGTCCAAGAGCTTTGACCCAAAGTGATTTAAGATTTATATTTCACCGGCAATGCTCCAAAGGATTTCATCCTCGTTACAAAGTACAATAAGAAGACAGTGAACAATGTTTTAAAACGGCTAAAAGGAAGCAAGAGCATTAAGCATGCTCTATGTGGTCCTCACAAGGGCAAAAAAAAAACCGCCAAATTTTTTGGCCGGGCCATCATGGCAAACCCAGCCGTCTCTATTGAAGTGTACGTGAACTGGAGGAGTGTGAGCAGGAAGACCTTGGGCAGAGTGTTCAAGGAAACCTCTACGTCCGAGGCTGCCAACACCTCCTTACAGAGAAGATGAAGCAAGTCAGGTTGGAGAGAGGATCAAATTGCGTCATATCTGTGAGAAAAATCCAGGCATCATCAAATTAATATCTGACGAATTCAACTTCACTGTTGATGGTGCCTACAACCAACAAAACGATCGTTGGCTGTCATGTTTGAGGTCCTCAGTCCCTCCGGTAATAAAAAAAAATCTAGCCAATACCAACATATTTAGATTGCTCACCAGCGGCGTAAAGGTGCTGCCACCCTACATCTTTTTACCTAAGGGCAGGCTGAACATGGATGGTTTGAAAAGTTTCTTCAAACAGCTGTTTTGTCGTGGCTGGCCTCTCAATAACCTCCGAACAAAACAAAAATTGTATGAAAGATTGTGCTCCAGCTCATGTCTCTAAGAAGTCAATTGCATTCTTGGAAAAACAGAGTTGTCAAGCCGGACAAGTTACCTTCTAACAGCCCAGATCTCAACCCCTGTTACTACAAGTTGTGGTCTGAGCTGAGGAGGAAGGTTAATAAATCTCCCCCATAATAGTTTCGTCTCCCTCAAGTGCTCCATTAAGCGAGACATGGTCACCTTTACTAAGGTCGAGGGCATACACGCGTTATTCACCTTCCATCGCCGCCTTGACTCTGTAATTGAAGCAAATGTTGGCCACATCGAGTAAAAAAATGTCCAGAAATAACTGTTGCAAGTTATTATTGTAAAAAACTGTGCTCAATAATGAAATATATAAAAATATGGAACTTTAAAGTGTAGTGTATATACTTCTGCCCACCTCTGTATGTAAATTACCATTTGGACATTACTTCAATTTCAAACCTCATGTAAATTTTTTTTTGATTAGATGTGTCGTTTTACATTCACAGTAAGTGTTTCATCCTCGTCTAATCCTCCAGCACTTCATGGAATCTTAAGAGGAGTCGATTCAGACCATTAGGGATGCAATAGTTGTTACCCCATAGTCTGTGAAAATAATTAATTACACTTTAGTGATTAAGTAATCTATTTTAAAGTCAAATCTTTGTGTAGGTGATTACATTACAAGACCCTCCCCAAATGTTATAATATTTTTAATATTCTTTCAAAAACTCAGTGGGTATGCGCTCTAAGTGAACCACTTTCTGGTAATCCAATTCCATACATCTGTTATAGGATTGTCCAAAAGTGAACCACTTTCGGGCAATCCTATAACAGATGTCTAGAAGTCTCTTGACTACACTTACAGAATGTACAGTCTCTCTCTCTGTCGACCCTCGGTTTATTTGTAAAAAGTATTGAAATGGCCATCCCGTAGCAGAGTCTCTTTTCGTTTGAGTCTATGAAAGGCTTGCAAAATATATTTTTTGAGTACAACTTCTGACGGTTTATAACCTAAACGAAGGAAGCGTTAACGCACCAAATCAGCTGGGGAACCCTCAATTTGGCTTTCAATTGCTTTTTTTGCAGATACTTATAAATAGGTATGTATTTTACACCTTATTCATTTTTTTAAATATTTTAATAAGCAGAAAGGTCTTTGGCATGGCATCTGCTGTCTCGCTCCATTATTATCTAACTGCTGAAAGTCCTGATGTCTTAAAAAATTAATCTCGAGTATTCAATCTATAGGGGAAGTACAGTGCTTTGTCTACACCACGGAGCCCACAATCGACAAATTGTTTGTTAGTTAAAATTGATTGTCACAATAAAGAAAATGAGATTTGACCTATTTTATTTGAAATGGGCCATAAGTCTTTTGAATCAAGTATAGATGCTTTGTTAAAACTGAAAATCTTGATTATTTTAACTTTTCCTGAAAATTTAAATAAAAACCCTATTATTGACTCAAATATGTCTATAAAATATAGGACAAAATGTTTATGAAATAAAATAATAAATTTGAATTTACTCCATTTCTTCATTGTTTTTATGTTGACTTACGAATTTGTAAATTTTTGCTGTTTAAATATACATATGTATATGAAAAGTTATAATCAAAAGATAATGTTGATAATTCAACTTCGACTCATTTGGCAAACTATTTACTTCTAAAGAATGATTTTTTTTTCTCAAAATGTAAAAAAAAGAAGCAGATTAATGATATAATTTTTTAACGGAATATATATGAAATATGACAGTTTTATCATTGTATATTCATATTTGCATATTTATTATGAATAAAATATTTGTGCATATAAATCCATGTCACAGATATGTATTGAAAAACACTTACTCCAATTTGAATAAAATTTAGGGTATGATAATATTTATAAATGCATCTATTCAAAAAGAAACATAAATAAGTTGATATTGAAAGTTTTCATTGTTGTTGAGTCTGTGGAGGTATGGATCATTTCCAGTAATGAATAAAATATGTCTTGTCGATACGTAAAAATAAAAAGAACCGAAAGTGAACGAGAAAATTCATTAATTCAAATTATTCAGGGTGTGGTTATCTCCCAACTTTGCAACATATAATGGTTCAAAATAATAAACATGCTCTTTTCTACACACTCAATAAAAAAAGTAAGAAAAACAGCCATAGACTATAATTTACTTTAGGCCTGAGTTTGTAAAAATGAAAAAAAGAAAAAAAAAGAAGGAATATTTTTAATGTCCTTATTTTTGATGTTCTTGTGTTAGTCGACATGTAGATAAGTTGACACCCATGAATAATTTTTTTGGAAGTTTCCACGAGTTGAGCTTTGATACGTTTGTGGGAATCTATCTATCTATGTACAAGTGCTAAAATATATACTAATAGTTGAATTTCAGAAGAAAATAACTTAACTTCAAAAACATAGTCTGTAAGTGAAAATTCAGAAAATGACGTCTAATCTACCCACTTAGTTAGCTCTCTCTATTCTAAAATGTTTTATGGGCAATTGTAGTTTAGCCATCTGTCCCTTGTAAAAGTAATAGCCTGCTAAAAATATACATGTTAAGTATGCAATATGCTAAAAAAGAATATTTTTTTACATAAAATTCCTTTTTTCAACTTCTAATAATGCCTGATAACTTTATAATTGGCTATTTTCTATCAAAGTATCTTGTGGTAAGCCATAATGTCTGTTTCATTCGGCTTCAAGTAATATATGAGAGAATTGAGTTCTCCCTCTGATTAGAGAAACTTTATAAATACCTAAATTATTCCCTATAGTGTCAGCCGAAATAAGATCAATACCCATAATATCCCTAGCATATTAATAAAGATTATTAGAAACTAGGTATAGTAGTAGTTTCTTCCCCATAAGTTGTACGTAGAAAGGTTGCTTTGTTGTGATAACCACATGATATTGTAAGAAAATAATTATTTATTTTACAATCATTTGATCCATTCAATTTTTAAGTTAGCAATGATACTTACTTTAATGTTTCCTAGTCCATTTAATCTAGATACTAGTTTTAGCTTTCTCAATACCGTTCAATATTTTTGAACCAAAGCTATGCACTAATTTCCCTGCCAAGTTATTTTATAGGAGTCACCCCGAATTTAGAATTGTTACGAAATAAAAAACCTGCTTTAAGAAGTTACTTGCGCTAAGCAGACGATTTTTTAGTTTCTCTTGCATTACTTCTTAATACAAGTTTAGCTATAGGCCGAAGCTCAGGATTAAGTGTATTCACTACTTTCAATGAAACATAGCCAATAGTTTAAGTAAAGATAACCTGCTCATTTCACACCTGGAAAGTTTACCAGGACAAGTTCATCCCAAAGTAAGTTCATTGCAAGGAAAGTTGATGTTGAAGCAAGTTCATGGCAAGACAAGTTCATCCCGAGGAAAAAATGTATTTTTATATAGTACTAGAAAAGGGTTACCCGGCGTTGCTTGGGCTAAAGAGGGAGTGGGAAATAACATTGACTATTTCTTCTTAATGTTTTTGTAAACTTCAAATAAAGTACCAGCATCTATCCATGAAAAAATTGTCTGGATTATATCTCCATCTTGTACTTTTGTCAAAAGAATTTTCAATCGAAATTTATAAAGAAAATTGCAAAAAAATTGTTTTGCACTAATTTTACAAAAATAGGGATTTATTAGCAATGTAAACCGGAACACAAACCTACCATATTTTTTTTTTCGGTCTTGCAAAGCCAGAAAAGTGATGTAGAATAATGCCCTCGAAAAAATATCCCACATTAATTGGTACACTTTTGCAAATATTGCAAAATGTATTTCATAAAGCGTTCCGAAAAATGAAAATACTACATTGTAAGTTAATGATTAGGGTTGACCTTCTAGCGTAGCGAGCATATTATCTTATCAAAATGTTTTAGATGGATGTGTTATCAGAAATAACAAATCTCATTATAGAGGTGTTAAATGGAAAAAAATATTCCTTTTTATAAATAAAAATCAGCAAGGACATTCAGTGTTTACTTTCAGTATAAGACAATCCGAGCGACGTAACTCAGTGGGCATACCGTTTCTGAAGACTTATTCTCTTGAACTCAACTAATGGTCGTTCTTGGAGAAGTAAATATTTATTAAGTACATGGACTTCCATGTAGTGTTGTGTGAGTCCTTATTTATTCGATTCAGTCCAGTCTTAGAACGTGTTCTAAACTGTCGGTCATTGGAAGTTTCCTTGAAAATGTTGATCGTTTATTAAACCAATTATGATATGTAAGAAATGTTTAAAGATCATTGCACATATCCTGCCAAAAATATTGCTTTTTTTTAATGTAATGGAGCATACTACGCACATATTTTTTTTCTTGGTTATATGTGTAGAAAACTTGCACGCTAAAAAAATCCTTAGGATTTACAACCCTAAATATGAGGAATATCCTTTTAATTATAAAAAATTAGTTTTTCTTTGTCCAAATGTTAATATGATCAAAATACATAATTAACTTTTTAAGGTTAAAAATTATCAATTTATAAAGCTTAATTACTGATTCGGATATATCTGATAATAAATTAATGGTTAGATTAACTAATCATGTGTGAATAAGGTACAAGTATAAACACTCAATATAAATACTTATTTGTTTACACCATGCAACAAAGTGAAGGTCTTGGATTTTTCCTCAGATCGACTTCGAGCCCCGCCCTCATACTTTATAAAGAAACACACTCAAAAAATCCCACACAGAATGAGACCTTCCATCTACTTACATTATATTCCAATGTGCTAATTGTCCGAATATATCGAAAAAGTCGAGATCTCTCTCCTCCTATTGGGGGCTCATTAGAATATGAAAACTTACTATTTCAATAATCAATGAAGGTTGAGTGATTAAAATTAATTTATATTTCGATATATTAAATCATAACCAAATAATTACAAAGCAAAACAAACTGGAGCTCTCTATTTTACATACAAGTCGAGAAAATTTAACGTGATTGATGAATTTCCAATTGCGTACTCTAAGGAGTTGGATGTCTCCAAGACCGCCGTCAGCAAGTCCAAAACGTTGGAGAGGAAAAAGGGATATGTCAAAAAGGCTAAGTTGGACCTGGAAGAGTGAAGGATAACAACCTAGGACAATCTCCTCAAGTCCACGAGGCCAGTATATCTCTGGGTGTCAAACCAGACCGTCCAGAGAGCTATCAAAAAAGTGGGTAGAAATATTTTTATGAGGTTGGAAAGGGAACTTTTGATAACAGGAATGAAAAAACCACATCTCCTCTTTCTTTTTTCAATGAGTCTTTTGAACTCTTTTTGAATCTTGAAAGTGGCTTTGAATGCCTGGGTGCTTGGAAGAAGGAGACTGGAGACTACACCTTTTGTGTACATGTTGAAGGGGTCGGCATCAGAGAAGATTTTAAATCCAGAACAAGTTAAGACCTCCATTCCTTGGGAACCCTGAGATGTACGGTTATTAAAATGTGTTCATCTGTTTCAACAGAAAAACTTGAGATGTCCTACGAATAAGCACGTTGTTCCCATTTTTGTGTGCCTCTGTACAAGGATCATTCCCAAGGACGCAAACAACTCCATAGATAATAATTCTAGAGAGATTAAATAGATGTTAGCAGATCTGGTAGCAAGCTAGAGTTTGACATTTGTTTGTTCAAATCGGGTAATTGGAATGGGACTTATTCCAGAAAAATTAACATTTTTAAGACATTTTATTTTTTATAGCCTCTAACTATTTTGGTAGAAAAATTGACCTGAAATGTTCCTAATTTAAATCCCCGCCCTATAGGCTACACTCATATACCTTTTAGTATTGATAGAGAAAAGTTTGTCTGAACCTACGAATGTATGTTCACTCTCGCGTATTTATAATAACAAGAAATCTTGCTTTCTTTTATCTAAGAGGATGTTCCATTAACAAAATTAGGTTATTTTATTATGTAACAATGAAATACAGATTGATTATTCTGTACATTGATACAGTTTTAACTAAATTGAGTGGAACATCTGTTCATTTGAAACAACAGCTTGTTGTGTGTCGTGAAAAAGTATTAAAAAAGTAATAATGATGTAACATTAGATTCATTTAGCAAGTTAGAAACACTGTACATTTGCATGTTATCTTCATTGTTATTTTTGATCAAAGAAACATCATTGTGATCATATTAATGCTGATGAAAATTATGTGTCATTTAAACATCTAACAAAAAAGGAACCGAAAATCAACGATGTAAATCTTACAGATTGAAGTTTGTTTTGGAGGAAAGGAGCTTAACTGTCATTAAGTTTCATTAGATCAGCTACAATATGCTGGGGCAAGGGAAGGAAATATATAAGCACATTGGGAAGAATTACTCTGACGCCAATCCTCAATTCTACTCTGAGTGTAACAAGGACTTTCAATTATCACTCTATGACAAATCTTAAGGATTACTATCTGTCTTTTATGAGAACACACGAATGTTCAATCAGGTTTCGAATATAATTGAATGTAGAAGGAAAGGAAGTTAACTACTTAGGAGTTAAATAACGATGACAACAGCTAAGGAACATCAAATTATGTCTTTAAATTAGGAGTGCAAAAAACATAAAAAACTGGGACAATTATTAACACACGATTTATATTACTACATAAATAAATTTTGGCGGTATTTTAAATGTATTAGCATGCGTCCGCTTCATATTAAAAAAAAAGAAAATAAGTATTTTATAAAAAAATAACAGATGTCACTTTAGATGATGTTTAGCAACGAGTTTGGGCTGGGCGACCTCTAAATCTTTTTTAGAATTTGTCAAGCATCGTTATTATATTTTAAGGGTACGAGAGCTCGATATTTCCAAAAATAGTTACAAATGTACCAGTCTATTCTGCAGTCATTTTTCTAAGTTTCCCATGCTTCGCACATTTTAAACTTTCAACTTTCAAAAATCTGCAAACGCCAGAGATCTTTGCATTTAGTAAGTAAAACATGTTTGTTGTTGATAAGGTTTTCAATTATATTAAAGCACAGGTACCTATACACCACGGGCAACGTTGCTCCACCAGAATTTAGTTATGGGGCAAAACCCAAAGAATATGCAAGAGTTATGATTTTAGATTATGTAGGGCATAATAGCAAAGTTTTCACTTCTATATTTATCGAAGACACAATAAATGCATTCACACACACATATATTCTTATCCAAAAAGTGATTCCACTCCTTGAGGCTACCTATGGGATAGATAACTTTGTTTAGATACAAGCTGGTGCTACTGCACAAACCACCAACACAGTTGCCTACTTTATGAACAAATTAAAGTTAACTGGATTTTTGTCTAAGCAATTTTGACCACCATGATGGCCTAACATTAATCTACTTGATTTCAGTATTTTGTAGCAGTTAGAAAATTGAGCCTTCCACCATTATCATCCCCATGTCAACAGCATGAAGTTATCCATTTCAATAGAATGGAACAACATGTCGGAACTGGTGGACCTAGCTTTGTTGGAAGAGAATGCAGATGGTTAAGATGAAAACTGTAGAAGGCATTACTCGAGAAGCACGAGAACGTAAAAACAAACGATCATTATTAGTCATCCTCAATAAAAAATATAATTGTACTTAAATTCAAAGTATTTAAGTACAATGTTGAAGTACTTATAGATAGGTCGGGGTTTCACATCGGACTGTCAAGAACCCTATAAAAAAAGTGGGTGGAAAGAGACTTGTGAGGGTAGAGAGGCCACTTGTGATAACAGCAATGAAAGAACCCCATCTCCTCTTCCTATTTTGAATGAGTTTTTAAGTTCTTTTGGACTCTTTTTCACAATGTTGGACCCCCTAGAGCCCTGATGCTAACCCTTTCAACATACACACAAAAGGTGTAGTCTCCAGTGTCTCCAATTTCAATATAGAAACAGAAAGTATGATGTTCGGACTAACTTATACAATGTACCCATATTCTACATATTACGTTAATTTAGGGAGAATTTTTTTTTTTAACTCTTAATAAGTAATAGCTGAAACTTACACTGATGTACTTTTTATAGATATTTTACGCTAACCCATAATTATGAAAATGCAGTTGTATTCAACATAATTATATGTATATTTATGATTTTAGCAACGAGTAAAGCTCGTAATTCCTCAAGTGTTTTTTTTTAGGAACTCGAAAATACTCATGCAACAACACTTTACTAGTCTTAAATCAATAGCACAAGTCAACAAAATTTTACTTTTTTAAAATCATTTAAATTCCATATTTAATTATAGAAGTAAATAACAAACCTAAACGAATATAAAATTTATGTTTTAAGTATAAAATCTGGTATTCTGAAAGTATGAGTGTCAGTGAACTTTAAAATATGAACTCGAATTATAAATGCAATCATTCAATCTTGAGAAGATCCAATTTAACCATAATATTTTAATTATTAATTGTTTGAAAAAAAAGTAACCTTTCGATTTTTCTATAGTTTTTATGCCAAAAAAACTAATTAGAATATAATGAGAGTTTCATTTACAAAATAAGTATTTAGTAAAAAAAAGAGCTAGTTGATTAGCAATATAGATATAAGTATATTTTATAAAAGCAGAAATTTATCGAGATTAAGTGCTCAAGTTTTTAAAATACCATAATAATGAATAATATTGTAGAAAGAACGAAAAAAAAAAAATCGAATATAAGTAAAAAACAATTTTCTTAAAAACTTAAATTTATTTAGGTAAAATAAATATTATAAGTGTAAAACAGTACTTATGAATTTTTTATCTAACAGTAACAATACAAATAATTAAACGTTAATTAATATTTCAACTAGTAAAAAGGCTTATAGCAATTTTGTAAAGGTCTTAAAATTGTTGGATTTTCTAGTATAAATCCAGTTTTAATTTATCTGATTTGAAAAAAGTGCACTAATTTATAATCCTTGCATACCACCAAATTTGACAGGACCCGTTTTAGCTCTCCCGCATCCTTACTACTCCAAGAAATGATAGCCATTTTCTATAGTCTCATTTTAACCCATTAGAAAACAAGGGAGTTATATTGATTCACCCTGTAAACGTTTTATATTCATATTTACATAATGTAAACAAAGAATTTATTATTATCGTTGTTAATATATGTACAATTTTTTTCTCTAATTATTCTACTTAATTCTATCATTTCTTGGAAGACAAACTGAAATATCCTAATATTTTAAAATTTGTATTCTTGATAAAAAATATTTCCATCCAAATCTGTTAGTTAGCCAACTATCCGGAAAATGACACTTTTTTTATTATTTACTTTTACTTTAAAGAGAAGTTTGTAGTCACTGAGCGACTGTGTAGTCACATATGCTCCAGGGGCAACAATAAAACGTTTTTAAATAACTTTTATATTAGTTTTCAACTTATATCCCTCATGAATAAATAAATATCGTCATTGATGCTCTAGTTTCGTTAATAATTCATAATTCTTAATTGTCCTATAATATTTTAAAATTGTACATATTCTCGTCTGATAAGTATGTTAGACAATAATGTTTCATCATAATTTGGCAAATTTGTGTATTAGTCTTTTGAAGACGTAAATTATATTAAATAGTAGTGGTTGGCAAAATTGGAATGAACAACAGATTTCCTTCCCGAGATTGTCCATGACCATGGAAAACTCTCCCTCAATCAGCATGGTGATTTTTCCACAGAGTTCAACGTGAGAATAAATACCGTCATGAGGACCATAGGATACCTTGGGAATGACCTTCTATGTTTGCAGCTGCTGAAAAGGCGTCACATCAATACAAAAAATCTCTGCCATGATGCTTAACCATTTCTGTATCCGACAGGAAGAAGATGCTACTTTATTTGTTTCCAAAAGGCGTAAAGATCAGCAAAGACGTACACCCACAAATAATGAAGACAGCAGTTTTTCCCCGGTTGAATGCAAACTACTTGAAGGGTGATTATGTTTGACAGCAAGACTCTGCCCCCGACCACCAGGTCAAAAAGACTCAAGTGTGCTGTGACGACAACTTGGTGAATCTCTATCCCTGTTCAATGTAACACCATCGAAAGGAAAGCCCGTACCACGTGGAGAATAACTCCAAGACATTCAAGCCTAGGATTGAAGCCATAGAGGATGCCAAGGGTTCCCAGTTGGAGAATTAATTGTTTTTATAAATTGAAATAAATATAGAAAGCCTCACTGCCTTACTACTTCTACATTTTGATAATCTTTAAATGTGGGAGCTAGGAAATAGTTTACGATTAGCAGAACACACACCGCATATGATATATCATCAATTTAGAATCCCATTATTCATAATAAACCATCAATGTTTGTTTTTGATTGCGCAGCTAGCAATTTAACACGCTTTAACTTTGTTTATGACATTTCAACAATTTTTTTTTTTTGAGGGTTAAATATATTTCTTGTTTTGAACAGTATAATACTATAGAATGGAAACATATATTATCGTGTTCCGATTTAAATAAAACATAAAAAGACATTATACATGAAGTATAATTAATATTACGTCAACGACAAAACGAAAAAAAAACAACGGGTAATCTGGAGATCTAATAAATAAATATTAACATGAAGAGAGGCTCTTAACTTAGGTTTGACAAATAATTATTAATAAACATTCTAAAACATTGTGTATTAGTATATCACATTGATGTAGAAGGAAGTGAGGATTATTATTGCCTTAGAGACGTAATCAGTGAGCCAGGAAGGGGGCTCTTGGTTCTTGTGCTTTAATCCGTATATTAAACATTGTATTTGGAGAAAAGGGACTCAATCTCACATAAAAACTTCTCCAGACTTTTTCCTCGACCATCGTAAGAATCGGGGTAATTTTTAACCATTGATAGAATAAATGAAAAGAGGTCTCCACTTCTTTTTGGCAAAAATAACTTATATTTCCAGGGATTTGTTTGTAAAAATACAGGACGTCCCCAGTCTATACCTGAGTCATTCTTGACGTGTGTCAGTTAATGGGTTCTTCAAAATGACATTTGGATCTTCATGTTCCATGCTTTGCTTATATCAAGCCATTCAAGCCTTCGCCTTGTGATTGATGAAGGGTCCTTCTCTTCACGATCAATATTAATGGTAGAAACATACCACATCCCGGAGAACCAGGATAATTACTTTTAAAATATTGTCCAGGGAATATCCTCCGTGTTCTATGGGATAGAAAGAAATTATCGAACAGTACTCCCGTCTGATATATATTGGCCTACAGAAGTAATCTCTGCATTACTAAGGAACTTACTCCTACTGTTCAGTCGATTATTATACTTAAGTGGTTCGTTTGGACCTAGTAAAGGGAGAACATTCTCAATACTAGAGCTCCATATTGATGACATCTTTCTCCAATAATGACCCTATCTTTTCACCCCTCCAAACATTTCAGATGGACCCATACATATCTGTTCAGCAAATTGAAATTCGTTGGTAGAATTTTTTTTTTGATTTTAATTGCCCATAAGTCACCAAAACTTCTGAGTTGTTTTAACAATGAGAGACTCAGCGCCTTCCATATACCTTCTATGTGTGTAGAATCAAGACCCTGGTAGTTGTTGGGGTATTAATACTCGACCTTGAACCATCTGCTCTGGCATGCCCTCAAAACTAAATATTCACTTAATTGATATATGCTCTCAAATATCCTCTTTGAAAAAGGCACATATGTCACAGATGGAATGTTTTTGGGAGGATTTATATCATAGGCCTTAAACTTTTCATATCTAGTGTGTGTCGTATTACTGAAAAATCCGACACTTTTGTGTAAAGTAGATAAAAAGTTTAATTGATTTATTCTATCAACATCCTTATTACAGCTAGAAACTTCAATACCTATAAGTGAGAAAGACTTAACAAAACATAATTCGCTAAGGTCATCATCATATGGCTTCAGATACTCAACACATTTGGGTAAGATCCTAGTCTCTTCGATGTTGATGGGGAACCCTATTTTTTTTTGGAAATCCTGAATGACTTGAATGGCTTGGGAGGTGGAATATGCTAGTTTTTCTTTTTTGTTCCTGTTAAAAATAAGGAAGAAAATCGTCCACATATAAAAAGGAGTGACTTTTAAAATATTTATGTTCAAACCTTCATGACTGGAGTTGTAGTTAATAATATCGTTCTAATCATTCATTACGATCAGAAAGAGGGATGGCAATAGCAAATCTCCTGGCCGAGTTCCACACTGAATACAAAACTCAAAATGAGCACCGGGATTGTCAATGCTCAATGATGAGTTTTTAAGGATGGCAGATACCATCAACTGACTGT
Organism: Lepeophtheirus salmonis; assembly: GCF_016086655.4. Taxonomy (NCBI): domain Eukaryota; kingdom Metazoa; phylum Arthropoda; class Copepoda; order Siphonostomatoida; family Caligidae; genus Lepeophtheirus; species Lepeophtheirus salmonis. The sequence goes on along the minus strand of NC_052137.2, from coordinate 25,608,959 downwards.
TCAACAACGAAATTGTGTGAGACAGTATGGAATGCTTTTTTTGAAGTTGACAAAAATTGTAGCATACTTGGATGATTCACAAAAGTCTATAACATCTTGTAAGAGCACAGTATATCTTCTAGCAGGAATGACGCCATAAATACTTTCTGATCTGTTGATATAATATATGGGAGAATCTGTGACAGTCTTCGATTCAATATTCCGGTAAAAATTTTATATGAGGTATTAAGAGTGAATGGGTCTGTCATTTTTAATGTCATACGTTTACTTGTTCTTCTTTAGGCTAAAGTTAGGGATCCTGTGCTCATGAAGTCAGCAACAAAACCAGGAAATGCTATGATGGAGGTGCATCTATTTCCAATTTAAAATCAAGCAATTAAATAGTAAGTGTTTGAATACAGACTACGATGGACTTACTTTTACTTTAGCTTTTGGTAACTTTAGGTAAAATATACGCAGTCTTTTTTTTTTTTTTTTTTGGTATAATTTATAAAATAAGCAAACCTGTAAAAAAATCTACTGAAAGAAAAGCTAAGTAGGACACTGTCAGGGGCTATACGACAAAAAAGAAAAAAAAAGTGATCATGGGGGATAATGCAAGTTGAAATTGCAGAATCATCGTTAGAGCAGTATAATGAATAGATCGAACTTTGCGGTCTACAGATCATGGAAAATATATCAAAATGAAAGCTAAGCTTAGAGGAATGATCTGAGGTAAAATGGCCCTAATATTTCCAAATTATATTTTATTTATTGATGGAAATTTCCAAGCTAGGGTATTAGGTGTAAAATAAAAAAATAAAAAGTAGAACTTTTAATGGGGAACCCTTCAACGGGGTTCAATTAGTCATTCATGACTTTGTTCTGTTTTTATTTCTCCAAATATATTTTTACTTGAGGATAAAAGCTAATACCAATTAGCAAAAAGACGACCACAATTAATTTGCAGCCAACTACGCAACCTCTTTGAGTTTACATGGTAAATTTTCTACGAAAAAAAATAACAGGCGTCACGAGGAAAAAGTTTCTTATTTAGCCATGGAGATTTGTATAAAAATTAAGCATATGGTCGTCATTTCGTTTATAAAAATGAATGAATGAATAGTATAAATGTGTACATATCAAGCCTCGTTATTTCTTAATAAACTTATTATAAAAATTGAGTCATTAACAGTAACAAGATCCAAGAAAAACAATTTTAATCATCATTAAATAAGAAAAATTATAAAGATTGGCGAAAGCATTTTTCATTAAGATGAAAGGTCACAAATGTGTATTTCTATAATTATAAATAGTTGTCATTTTTATATACTTTAGATATTTTTTTTTATAAAATAAACCAAATGTTTGGTGATTTATAATTATCCAAGTAAAGTAAAAAGAATTGTCCTTTATACACCTGCCTTTTAATTACAAATGTTAAGACACTAACTAAAAATTTAAATAAAATGGATCATCCTATCCCTAGATATTAAACAAAGGCTACCTCTTCCTCCAAAAGCAACTCTCTGAACACAATATCTCCTACCTCCCAAAGTCCAATAAAGGAATTTTCAGACGCAGTTTTTATTATGAAACAGGTTTTTTTTATTATAATGTTCCTTTAATTGGTTAGATGGAGTTTGCACTGATTAAGTATAAGTAAACATTATAGTATTACAATTAACCCATCTAACCTATAAATCTTTTGGTTACATCCACATAGATAAAGTATATTTCTTTCTCTATGAATCACCGGGGAACGAACTTAATAAATATCAAGTGAAACAGGTTGTCTCTGGAATTCCACACTTTATGCTTTCCTCAAGCAAGTGAGGAGGACCATTAGCAACATATCCTTAATTACTTATATATATTTTATAATTGTATTTTAACTTCTCTGTTTTTTTATTTATTTTTATCTGAATATTAAATACTTATATGTATCAAATACAAAAATCTGCATTTTAGATTAACTTTAAAAGAAGCTTTTACAAATTTAAACTGAATTGTGTTTCTTTTTTTAAAAGTCATTGGTTCAGCTTGAAAAAAAAAAATGGAGAGAGTAAAATATTTTAAAAGTTTGTACGGCTTTAAATAATATCAAAGGTAAAGTGTGTAGAAATTTAAAAACCAATATTAAGAGCAAGTCTTTACTGAACAAAAAATCATCAGAAGAAAAGTTAAGTTACTTTAAATATGGAAATCTGAACACACAATTGAATATTTTTATGGATTGTATAAAAACAATTTATTTTGAATGGCTGGGGGTAAATATTTAAGAGAGTTTGGATTTGCTGGACAAGTGGTGGACGTTTCTTTTCGGACCCGTTGAAAAAGGAAGAATTGCAACAATAAGAAAAAAATCTTTTGAGCAAAATTAAAAAATTTATTATGGTTTGTAAAATAGTTGTCGAATAAAGCTTATATATCTACTGAAGAGTCGTCTCGTGTTTTACCTGCTGCGAATAAATTATTTAAACGAAGAACTTTGCTGTTGAATGGAAAGACCGATTTTATATAGGTTTTTAATTTGCCAATAATACCTAGCATAAAAATTTCAAAAGAAGAAAATCATCCCAATGAGGAAGTTCGAACGCCGCTTTGAATTTTGCTAGCTATTTTACTTGTTTATTTATTTTCATGTTTAAAATGCATTTTCATTGGAATGAAAAAAATAAACTTAAATGTATTACTTTTACTAAGAACAATGTTTTTATATAATTTACTAGTACTACTAACTATAAGTCGACCGTTATAGAATTTTACTATCGCTGCTGGTCGGGGAAAAAAGAAAAGAAAATGTGGCTTGATTGTAAAAGTGAAAATGCTATGATAAAATAAATTTTGAAAGCATACAAAATTACTAATATCAACAGAGGCCAATTGACTTGGTTAAAGCATTATGGGCCAATTTAGCCACCATCCTCCACAGACTGTTCCCCTCCCAACTAAACAATTTAAAGTATAGTGAAGAAGAGAGCCTGTGGTACCCTAACCAAAAAATTGAATGGTTTCTGTCAAGCAGTAGTGGGTGGCCATGTTGTAGGCCTTCATCAAAGAGGTCTACAGCGCCTTTAGACCCAGGTTGGAGGCAATGGTAGAAGCCAAAGGAAATCATTTTGAAAAATAGAAAGATATATCAATAAAGAAGTCTGAGATAAAGCATCTTTTTCATTCCTGCAAAGGTTTACCCTATTTTTCATGATGATAAAGTATACAATTTGACCTCCTCACACAGTACATATTATGCACCTAGCCCTTCAATAATTATTTTGATAAGGATATTAAAAAACTTACCTGAGGAATTTTGAAAAGCTTTAAGAGATTAGCAACTTGAATGGATGTCACACTTGAAGAGGCACCAACGACCCCAGAAATAACTTTATTTTGAATTTGAGGGGATGAACCATCCTCACATTTATATTCATCTTCATCATTGATGTTGGAAATTGAACCTAGTCAAATGACATATGAATTAAATACATTTTTGTTTATTATGTATTGATGTGTAACTGTTACCTTTAATAAAGTCAACTGCTTGTTGAAGTCCATAAGTATCAGTATCACAGTCATCAAGAATATAAACACCAAGATTAAGTCCCTTTGGCATAATATTTAATGAATTAATAATATCCACTGTGTAGAGCATAACTTCTGTGGCTTGAAGGCCACCTTGCGGCATAATTGGTCCACATGTTCGATGAGCTTCTCTCTCATGTACCATATGTAATCCACCAAGTGTTAAATTTCCCTGTATTTCTGCAATTCTTTTTACAGGCCATGCAATACTCTATTAAAAGAAAAAAATGAAAAAAATCAAAATTTTATCCTTGAGTAATCCTAATAGGTTTTTTTTATATTATATAACTGATTGTACGAATACGTCTTTCTATACAGAGAAATAATTATGATTAATGAAAATATAAAGGTTAAAGGAGGCAACAATTCATCCTTAACGTAATGGTTAAATGAACATTAGCAATGATAAATCTTTCATCTACTAAAGAAGATATGAAAAAGGAGTTTTTATTCCATTTTTGGCAAAAAAAAAAATATTGTTAAATAAAATAATTTTTAATTTTTGCTTTCATGTTATAAGATTTAATATAAAATATTTTGTTGCTAAATAAACGCTATATGAATATACAAAAAAACACATAAGAGCTCATCAACCGCCTCAAACACCCACTTCATCGTGACATGTTTTTATTTCTATTGAAGAATTCAAACTTTTGTCAGTATCAAAATATCTATTACCAGAACAACACGTGGTTGGCCTTTTGCTCTAGAATGTGCCTGTCTTCGTGCAAACAAAGTTCCCAGCCCACAATATGTTACATAGGAAGGTTAACTCCGAAGGCCACATCACCTCATGTGTTTTCTGAAGGCCTCATGGTCAGCTCTGATGCCCATTTGGACGTACTAGTCACCAAGAGGAAGCCCTGGATCTACATATGGCAGCCGGACTCTGGTCCTTGTCATACTTTGCAAGAAAAAAAAGTAACAAATGGTCCCAAGACAATTTAAACGACTTCATCCTGCTGGATTTTGGGCCTTCTAACTCACCGTGTCATAATTTGATGGATTTTTTTTGTGTGAGGGAATCTTTAACCATCCATTAATGAAGTGGGATATTAAACACCCGGAGATTAAAAAATTATCCTTGTTCCCTTGAATCTACGTTTTATTGAAGATACTTAATAGAAGCGCCTATGGAACCATTTAATCAGATTATATGCAATTCTTTGTTTATCCTTGTTTATAAATTATTCCTATAATTATCATTTTGTTATCGAGGTTTAATGAATTTAGTTAACTTTTTTCCTAAAGTTTGTTCCATTGCTTTTCCTCTTGATTCCTTGGATTTGTTCTTTTATTTTTTATGTGAGAACTGAGGCGTACAAGGGTAGCAACAAATTATTATATTGTAGGTAATATTATTTATAACTCACGTAACCTCATCAAACACAGATGGGTATTAATTTGATTCCAACATTCGCATAGAGTAATTTATAATTCATAGAAAATCTTATCAAAAATAAACATTGAATATTTTTACCATAAGAATAACAATTTAAACCCTTATTGAAACGCCAAACTCATGTCCTTAAAATTATTTTAAAATAAGAATTTATTTTTTATCGATGTTTTACATGAATACAAGTATACTTAGCATTTTAGTTTATATAAAAGAGAGCAAAATGAATGGCTTAACAAAAAAAATGATACAAAATTGAAATGAATTTAATCGCTCAAATGTTTATCATTTAATTATATACACTTTATTTTTGTGTTTACTTTTACCCCGTTCTGCTAATTAGATTATTTACAAGATGTTAACTTACATTACATATATATAAAGCTAGCAAGTACATATAATTATAAACCAGCTAAATAAATTTTATTTTTATACAACAACACTGTATTTTCCCTCGTTGATTTTCTGCATTGTCTTTCCTCAATAGAAAAAATAATTATTTTTGAATAATGTAAAAAGTTGCAAAGATTAAACATGAATGACATTTAATTATTTAAAAACTTTTCCTAATATTTTGACATTATTTTGATGTAATTCACGACTTTTAAAAGCTGTAGAACAAAGAAGATTTTATTATATTACCATTTTCTTCAGAAAAATGTTGATTTTATTTGCCTACGAGCAGGAGTATCCGGGATTGCTTACAGTAATTTGTTAAACAGTAATAAAAAGTTTTTCAACGTCTTTGACAAGGAAATGTGTAGTGAAATTGAATAATTAGATATATTTTTTATGACTGGGATAAATTATATCATAGACTAATTTTAAGGCCCCAAGTCCATATACAAATCTAGTCCTTGACAATTGTTTGACCTTTGATTCGAGTCAATTAAAAAAGGGAATCGAAGAATTTGAACCAATCATGATAAGAATATATATTTTAAATTTTTAACTCCGTGGACTGCAAATTTATGCAGATTACCCAAATAATTATTCAAAAGAACTGAAATTACCTGGTTCTAAAATAAATAAATTTTTTATTTTATTTTTCAGTCAGTAACATCTTTAAATTTGAATAAGTTTTTGTAATATTAATTAAGGAAATATAATTTTTTGGCAACTGTAGTAACTGTTTTCTTAATATCAAAACTAATATAGAAAATAAATTTTGTTTATTGTACTTGTTTTGAATTTTCATACATAATTTTATTTTTGTAAATGAATTAAAAATAATTCTACAAAAATTAAAAATATTTATTTTAAAATTCCCAAAAAATATTTAATTCAAAATTATAAACATAGATACTATGAAGTTTATAGTTTTACTTAACACACGTTGGTTGATACATTGTAAGATTTACTAGTCTCATAGTTCTAAAATATAAATTACACATTTAAAAATGATTAATTGACACACAACCCCTTCTTTATTTATATACTCACAGGAGTACCTGGTATTGCTTGGAATTATAAGTGTCGGTGAATTTTTCTATAATCATATATAAATTTGAAATCCCCTTTTCTTTTCCTTTTAATATGACACACTGAGTCTTAGCTGCAACGTTCCTTAGGTCCATGTTTTATTATTAAATGTATTAAATATATCTATCTACCTATTATTATTACAAGTAACTATAATAGATAAATAAACTATCTTTCAAAAGTATTTGCTTAGTAGTCAATCCATAAAGTAGAATAATTATTAATACGTACAATTTAATAATGAATGTATACAAACAAAATCTTTCTTTTTTTCCCCCTTCCATCCTCTCTGACAAACCTTGTCATAGTTTAAAGTAATTATAAAAATACAAATCTAAAACGATTAAATTATAATACTAAGGAAAAAATATAAGAAAAAAAAACTAATACAAAGAATTAATCCCACGCACTAAAAAAAGAATAACTGGCTGCACTGATTAAAAAGTAGCGTAGTTTTAGATAATAATATAAACAGTGAAACACAAATATTAACGTACTAGCAAAAGTTTCCCAGCCGTTGCCCGGCTCAAGGACGGAACATGAAATCACAGTGGTAATGTTCAATGTTATTTCTTTTTAATATTTATACCCCTTTGGTGCTGGAGAGTGTATGAGCTAATATATGCCCTTTATATTAAAATTTCTTTAAGAAAAAAGAGTAATTAACTTTAAGTAACATGCCATTATATATGCATGAAATTTTTTTCAATAAAAACTCCATCTTTTATTTTTGGCAAAAAATTGTCAAGTTATTATTTGTGAAGAAAATCGCAAAAAAATGTTTTGTACTGATTTAGCAAAATAATTACTTAATAGCATTTATTGGCATTATAAATAATAATACAAATATACAAAGATTTTTTTTTTAATTAAAAAAAAAAAGTAATGGAGAATAATATTGTCGGAAAATATCCTTCCATAAATGGCTCGTTTTTGCAAATATTGCAAAAATAATATAACCAAATATTTTGAAAATTAAAAATATTATAATGTATTATTAGGGTTTAAATGTATATGTCCAAAATCCATCGTAATTTGGTGTTTCTTCAAAATATTGAAAATTGATGTTTGATCAAAAAGAAAAGATAAAAAATAAAAAAAATATTCAGAAGATTATAAATATTGAAGTTAAACAAAAATTTTTATCTATCAAATTGATATGAAAACGATTATCAAAACAAATTTTTATAAACTTTTTTTTAAATTTACAAATCCAATATTTCAATGGAAATCCATTTTTTTGCACCTAAAAAAGCATGACCGGGAATTTTCGCCGATTTTTTTTTGCCCAAAACTATTTTAGTCTTCTATACATTTAAAAAATATTAGTTGTTTTTTGAGACACCAGTCCCTTTTTGATTTATAACTAAACTTTCTATCTAATCTCTTTGAGCTTAAAATAAGAATTAATTGTGTTTCGGGAATAGAATAAAACTCTTTCTATGACCCCCTCTACCGAAAATAGACACATTTGCTTTAGCCTGACCAGGATCAAAAAGGCACCCATCCAAAATGTAACACCCATAAAGGACACAGACACAAACAAAATAAAACTATTGCAGTTTAAATTTTGCTTTGGGGAGGGACTTCCTTAAAGTTTAATAACCGTATTGCAACTTGGACCATTTTTCTAGAGATATGGCATTCTAGAGAGATTATCTTAGAACTTTACTTCTCCCTACTACACAATCCTCAGAGGCGCATTTTGGCTTTCAGTCAAGAGGCCGTAAATTTGTGCATATATAGTTGGTGCTCTCCCAATATTCTACAGAATACACATCACCAGGACTTCTACCGCTTTTCCAGTCTTTGCATTCCTTGAAGTCGTGTTCAAATGCCAACATCCCATGACAGTGACTGCAGAGGCTTCGCTCATCGTGGAATACTCTTGGCGTGATGTACAGACCTCAGGCTATTCATATATCTTTGTTTGGCTGAGAGTATGGGGTCCTTTTTTGTTTTAAAATATTCTTTTTTTTTTTCACATAAAGACTTTATTCGTTTGGAGAAGTTACACATATAAAAACATACATAAATAAACATTTTTCTTAATAATTATATCCAAAAGCACAATTCAACAATTAATTTGCACGGTGAGTCAAAAGATAAAAAAAATATTTTTTAGTTGCTTATCATATTTCATAAAAATCTTCAATAAAATTAGTAAAATTATCTGGTAGAAAAAAAAAAGAATAACAATCAACAAAGTTATACGACTAAAGAAAGTGGGCTGAAAAAAAAAATGGATTGGATGCATAGAACTTTTTAAACTCTCTGTAGATGCTTATTAGACTGCGAAGAGACATCATATTATCTTTCGAGCCATATCAGTAGTAGCGTATCAAATCCCCAGTCTATTTCCACGTTAGTTTAAAAGAATCTGGAATTTTTATGGTAAAAAAAGAGTATCTTGCAGCTGTCGAAATAAGAATAGCTCTAAATTCTGCATTTTGGATAGGGTTCCCTACTGTCAGCTTCTCTGCTATCCTACTTCTACAGCTCAAGAGGGCTAACTCTATAGTGCGAGTTTTTGTTGCAGCACTCAAAATGTTTGAAGTGAGCCTGAATAAAATAATAACAATATCAAATTGATCCCTTATTCCTGCTATGTTAAGTAATATGATTTTTTTAGTATACGTAGTGAAGGGCAGTCTGCAAAGGTATGTATAACTGTTATAAACAATTTTCCACAGTCCTTGCAAGAAGCATTGAAGAATATATGCCCTGAAGATATTTGCAATTGCGACTTAAATAACTTCCCATCTATTACATTAGAAATTGAATCCATGTACAATATGAATGATATTATTGTACAAGAAAAATAAACAAACGAAATTTTTATAAAAGGTTGAAGAACTTCCTAATAAAATAAATCATCATTTAAATCTCCACCATTTAATTTTTATGTCCTTTTTTACTCTTTAGTTTTCATTTCAATAAAATTTATTTTTATATAGTTTTGAATATTATAATTTTTTAAGAAACTAATTGAGCCATGAACATGAAAATTTGACCAAAATATAAAACAATCAAAGTGATATTCTTTATCACTTTCAACGTCAAATATTTCCAGAAAGTATAGGTCTTTTTCTATTAGTTTTAAATATTGTAACTTGCAAAAATATGCCTTTGTGTGTGTGTGTTTTTTTTTTGTCGAAGATATAATTTTCTTGAAAAAATAATCAGTTGTTTTTAAGTACTGACAAAGTTGAATAACAAAACGTACACAATAAGAAACATAATCAATACAGTTACTTTTTTAGATTTCAATACCTTGAAACATATCTACTACGGCATTTTGGAATGAAACAATTATTCTGCATATCGATAGATTTCAATGCAAGACACTTATGTATAAAACTTAGGCCAATCAGAGTACTCAACAAAAAATTTATGTTTTTTAATTAATTTCTAAATATTCGGATGTATTTAATTTTAATAAGTGTAAATCGATCAATTAATTATTAAATTGATTATAAGGCTAAACAATTAAGACAAAATAAAAATATAAACTTAAATTAATGAATCACATATATATAAATACATAATTATATTTCTTCACCATTACTTACAATTGATAAATTAGAAAATAATTTTAAGTCTTAATATCATATTGATAGGCTTTACAATTCTTAATGCACTTCACTATTCCTCGGTTCCCGGACTTTACGGAGACAGCGGACTATATGGAGACAGTCTTGTATCTAATTTTTTTCTGTATCCATATACTCCTTTTTCTGACTATATGGAGACGACAGATTATTTAAATAGAACAGCCAGTTCGAACTCATCGTCATACTAGCTCCTGGATTAGTGACTTCGGATCTCGTTAATCATTGTCTCTATATATGAATTCCTCCAAATCCTCTACGGACTCATTGTATACTTCTTTATTACTACTGAGTCTCGTTTGTCATTGGAAAACGAAGGCAAGCTAATTCTAGACTCGTAAAGATAATGTGCTTCTCTTTTCTCGATATTTTGGTCTACAATGCATATTCCATTCTGATATTAAATATAAATAGTTCCTGGATGAATTACCCAGTGAGTAACAAAGAGTGTCATTTCTCATCCACAGCTCCTTCGTTGAAACTTTTTTGAATCCTGTTCCTTCTAAAGTTGACTTTTTTTTCGTCTCCTATTCTGAGAAAAACATTTCATTGTTGAGAATCTTTCAGTTTCCTTGATGTATATAATGCAGAAATCCCTTGGAAAAGAGTAGAAGTCAATCTCAGACCCTCAATGAATATGCACCCTTTTTTCGCGATACATTTGTCTTCAATACATATTATATTTTGCGGCTATCTGCATAAATAGATTTTGAGAAATTTGTGTCCCAAGGGATTATCAGATAAAAATGACCACTGAACTTCTGTAGACTTGCAATTTTGAAGCTTAGTTAGTCTTAATAATCTTCAAAAAAACTTAATTACTAATCACCATATTGGAAATATTATCCCCGTTATGATTTAGGATCGCCACACTAATAAAGATTATTAATAAATGTTTCCCATACCAGTTATTATATTTAATTATTATTCATTTTAAAATACTCATTAATACAGATAAGATAATAATCATTAATACAGAAGTTCAAAATTAAAACCTAACTATTTCAATCTTATCCTGCTTTTCTTTGATTTATACCTATCTTATTATGAAAATGTATTATCATTTTAAGATCTGAATAAAACAATTTTTTAGATTTTTTTAACGAAACAATATGAAAGTTCAAAATTTAGAAAATAATTTTTATGGAACTTGCCCCATGAGAATTCCACTTTTTTTTTTCCCCCCTGAGTACGCTACTATTATCCTCATTTATGAGATTTTTCCTAGATATATTAAGTATTTAAATATAACAAGAGGAATATAGTTAGAAAAATGATATTGTTTTGTACACTTCAACCCAATCGGATGATAGGAATCTCTCATTTCTAATAAATTGACAATTAGTTTTGAACAGCATCGTGTTGGATTTGTCGACGTCAATAAAATTTGTCGAATTTGGTCCCTGAGAATATCATATTGTAAAGCTGACTAGCATTTAACGTCGTTAAATATAATAATACACCTGAAACCCTTCTAAGACAATCCCTATTAACACTATCTTGATTTGTTTAGATTAAATCTTAATCTTCTACAGAAAATTCACAGACCATTCTCAGAAATCAAAAAGGTTCACAATCTTTAATTTTGAAAAACTTAGTGATGGAAGAGGCTATGTTCCTGGATATATATAATAAAAAATTAGATTGAGGTACTATTCTTCCATATTAAAATTAGAAATATTGAAAATAAATATATGAATTTGGAACAAATGGATCAGTTGTTATAAATTCTATTATGTTTTAATTTTCACATTCATGCTTATTTTTTGATTTTCATTTAATATTCATAAGTTTCTAATTTTTATATCTTAACCTATGTACTAGGGGGTAACCGTTTTTGGTAATTTGATTTTCTGTTATGTATGGATGAAAAATATATATTCGAAAAGGATTAGTCTTCCAATGCCGTTTTTGTAACTTCTAGTCATTTAAAAATAACATATTTTTAATAGAAATTATATACCTATTTGTAAAGGGATTGACAAGTTTCAATTTTAAAGTTATGGTGCTGAATTTCAAGTTTCATTAAGATTCTTTTGTAAAATATAATAAATTCTGTCATATTTAAGATTAACTTATCTTTTAAAAGAACTGATATTTATTATTAGAAGTAAATCCCTCAAAATTAAAAAAAATATTCATGGCGAATTCTCCTACACGGAATAATTGAATACAATAACAACAACTAGCTTAGCTGTTGAAATAAATAATTTATTAAAATTACGAAAAACAATCGTATATAATAAAAAAAACTTATAATGTCCTTCCACAACGATTCCCTCAATAGAAGTGATTTAGTACCTCTTCCTCCACCACAATCTTGTGACCCTCCTCGCCTAGAAGTCCCTACAGCTCCTGTTCTTCATGATACTACTACGCCTATAGAGTTCACGACTGGGAAGAAAGGATCCATGAACGTATGAAATATATATGTTTATTTACTTTGGAATTTGTATTGTGTTACTATTTAATTTAATATATATACATAATTCGTAGTAATAAAAAAATACCATTTAAAAATCCGGGTCAGGTAAATCAATTTTAACAAAAATCAACTAATTAGCAATATCATTGTCAGAAATAACCTCGACGGGAAAACTTTGAGAATTTAATTTCACGGGGAAATTTGGGGAAACCTTGTGGACACCTGAGGCAGTGTGAAGATCCTTATGATACAATTCCACAGTTTTTATTGCTATGATTGTTATGTTCAATATGCAGTTTGACATGATGGCTTATAAAAGGTTTGAACAAAATGATTTACATAGTATTAGATCCACTCTTGTTGGTATTCATTAAAAGAAACTCTGCTTGACAGCAATCCATAGCAAGGCATCTTCGTATGGGACGAATCCTAATGGAATATGAGACACATATATAAATTCACTCGAGGAAAACTTGCTTTTGTACTGTTTTATTTAATCAGAAACTTACTAACTTGTTCACAACTCATCTGTTGGCAATGCATACTACTTGCATAGGTAGGCAGTAAACATGATCATTCATACCTTCATCTAGGGAACTCTTGACAAATTGATTTCGATCAAGGGATTGGTAAAGTGACTGAGCAAATTAAGTGGGCTTCTCTTCCATCTATAATCTACCTACCGCACAACGACTGCTCCGATTTACAAAAATGAATACGTCAGAATCTTTGATTTGAATTCAACAATTACAATACGATTACAAATTATTGTATTATTGTTTTGCTTCTTTTCTCTTTCTTTTTCCTGCAGCTAGATTAGCCCAATTCTTCCTTTTTTTAAGTTCCGGTTCAAACTACCAATTTTAACAATTTTTTTAGGATCAGTATAAAATGATTTGATTGGTTGTCACCATATAGTACACTGTCTGCATAAAGTCTGGCTACCCTATTCCTAAGTGTAAATGAATCCTGAAACAATTGTTTTGATATACAATTTTATCACATAGTAAGCATTTAGTGTAATGAGTAATTTATTTATTGAATATTGATGTGGATATCCTAATTTCTCACGTGATTGATATTCAATTATGATAAAAAGGGATTTAGTAATTCAGAAAAGGACTCCCGACTTGCTACCTTTTGAAATATGTTAAGCAAAATTCCTATTTTCCAATATAAGTCTACTAAAACTAAAAGATCACTGATAATTTGGTTTTCATGTTTATGACGTTAGAGTTCCCATGAACTATTTATGCAAATATCTAGGTAATAAAGAGTTGAACATATTTAGCAGTTTCGCTGATAAAGATATTGAGAAAAGAGGACCATATTAAATTTGAATGTACAACGTTTTCTTCTACTAGCTATCCAATGGATGTGACGATGAAATGTATATAATTACACAAAAACTACAACCTTATTAATGGAATCAGCGTCAAAGATGTGAGTTGTTTGTTTGTGATTTACATCAATGACAGAAATCTATGAAAGAGTTTTCTAAGAATATTTCGGAGACGAAATAGAGTTTCAATGGAAGAGGTACTGAATAAAGATGATAAGAATCTTTGTTCCTCACTGTAAATTTTATTTCTGTATTATTCATCTTTTTTAAAGATATCCTCAGTTCTTATAGAAGTATAAAATGATTTCATACTAGATCTAGAGCAACAGATGTATATTTGAGCCAATGGATGATGAAGTAACCAATCTTGATCTTAAAAGACTGATGCACAATAATTGATACTATTTTCAAAATCGATGAGATCCCTTAACATCATGGATTTCCCAATGTCATAAGCAGATATTAATTAAATAAAAGTATAATTGGACTTATATCCGGATGTTCTGTGAAAACGATCAATTCAAACCATATTTATTATCTTACAAGTAATTAATTTGATGAATATACGTATTACTATTCTGACTTAAGTTTATCAGTCGAGTTGTTTTCACAAAAAAGTGAAAATAATTTTACGTATTTATTCCTCCTTCAACCCATGAAGTAGTTTGAATGTTAGAGGTTCCGTGGCGCTTCTAATTCTCTCTTGCATGTATAATAATTGTATAATATTATTTGAAGTATCTCCTTTTTTCTTTTGAGAGATGATTATAATCAGTATTGTATGTACATATATTGTACGAAATTCTTATTGGTTATTTGGAAACTCTATTATGTGTTAACATGATATGATGAAAGAACAAACCCGTAATTTATTTTGATAGTGTAAAAAATGTAATGCACAATCGAGATGTTGTAAGGATGGAAATGATGGTTATATCAAAGTATTTCTTTCTCTGAACGATCAGGAAGTCCAAAGGCTGATGTATATTTGTGTGGATAATATCTTGGGGATAGTAAGATTCAAGCTGGTATTGCCTCAATGTTCTCAAGTGATCCGATTAACCTAGGTACTCCAATTCTTGGTCATATCATACTCCTGCTTTTCTTGAACCCTTGTAAACAATTAATTGTTGGTCCAGCAAAGTTTCAATCTGAGAGGCCCTCCTTACAACATCGAAACGATTTTGAAGGGTGCACTGGCTTCCAATTATTAACAGTCGATTCAAAAAGTAGATTTCGACGGCAATTACACACTACTCACTAATCCAAGGCATGATAGCACTTGACAGTATTTCCAAGAAATCTTTAGAATGTTGCTACTAGAATGAAACCACGCCCACTCCACTATTACAGCCTGATTACCATACATTATCCAATATATATA
The DNA here is from genome assembly GCF_016086655.4 of Lepeophtheirus salmonis. Classification (NCBI taxonomy): domain Eukaryota; kingdom Metazoa; phylum Arthropoda; class Copepoda; order Siphonostomatoida; family Caligidae; genus Lepeophtheirus; species Lepeophtheirus salmonis. The sequence goes on along the minus strand of NC_052137.2, from coordinate 25,593,755 downwards.
TACAATAAATTTGACTTATTTTTTTGTTAATTAGCGGCAAGTTAAAAAAAGAAAACAAATATAGCTTTTTTCTAGCAAATTGTGTTTATGGAAAACATATTGGATATTACTTTACTGAATTCCGTAAATTTGGAACCTCTTTTATTGTATTCTACCAAATGCAAAGCAGTTGGAAGGTGTTACTATGTTTTTTCTTTTTGCAAAAATGATGTAATTATTTTCTAGGATTGATTTTGAGGACTAAAAATGGTAATTACTCCTCCAGCAATCGATATCATCTCCTTTTAACAATACTAGAGTTGGTTTTTCCTGGCGTTGTCTGGGACATTAAGAAATTAAAATTAATTGATTAATATATAAAAAAAAAATTGATACTGTAAAATTTTAAGAATTATTTTTGCTGCCTGTTGGCGTTGTTATGTATATTTGTATCCTTTTTTAAAAGAGATAGAGTATGTTTTCCCTTTAAAATTAATGCTTAACTCTTTTCCTTTTTTGTAAAAGAGATTTATAGGATTTAGAGAAAAAAAATATCTCATTTTGAACTATCATTCGCTCCTCTTCCATATATTTGTCAAAAATCCTTTGTCTTATTTTCTCTTTTTTTGTCTTGTCTTAACCTTATAATCTGCTTAAAAGTATTGTGCGAAGATATATACAACATGTAGTGAGAATTATTCTTCAAGGTTTACGTTCTTCATTTCTTGTTTTAAATGAAATAGTCGTTTGTTTGTTTAAAAAAAATATAACTCAATCTATTATATGGTTTTGGCTTGATTCCCGGACAAACATACATTCGCATTTCATTCATATATACAGAGTGTAACAGGGAAATGTTCTGCATCAAAAGGCAAAACCAGTTTAACACATTTTTATTAGAAAAATATAATAAAAAATGTTGTTCAAAAAACTCTTAGAAACCAATCTTAGCAAGAATTATTCAATATGGCCGCCTCCAGCTTCTATTACAGCCTCCACACGAGGTCAGAACTTGGTGGAGTTGGCCACAATGTAATCGAGAGGATTGAGATAAGGACTAGAAGAGAGTCAGAAGCTCTTCTCCCAGAAGTCAGCAAAGTGCTCCTTACAAAAGTTATGTGTCTTCAGGGCTGTATTTCTGGGGCCACCATCTTAGGTACACGCAGTTTTTCTCAATTTAGTAAGTCTACAACCAGAGCAAGATTTTCCTCCTCAAGACTTTATAGCAGGCCTCAGGCCCGATTTTCTCATTGGGATTGAATAAAAATGGATCCATTTTCTTACCATCAGAGGCCATGACTCCCAAGCACATTGTTTGGACCTGATGTTTTGTCCAGAAGTTGACCTGGACTTCCTCAGATGATGCTGCTATAAATCCGTCGTTTCTACAGTTCTAAACCAAGTCGACTGATGACTTTTTGAGTAATTAAGGACTTTTTGCATCTCTCAAGCCTTAGGGCCTTCATCTTGTTAGTGAAGCTCTTAAGGACGTGGTCATCATAAACTGCTCTCTTGATAGTGATCTCGTCCAAGTTGAACTAGTCAGCCAACCAGCACATTGATGCTCTTGGATATTCCTTGATATTGACCTCCAGGGACTCGAGAAAAGTTTTATCTCGATTCAAAACATTTCCTACACTCCCTGCCTTTCCTTTGATTACTTTCCCATCCTCTTGGCCACGTTGATGTTCGGGGCTATACTCACGGTCATACCGACAATTTCTGGCATTCTTTTTAGATCAACATCTGAGTCGAGAAGATCCGAACCCCTTTGCCTTTTTGATTCCTTTTCACTCATTTTCCCCCCGATTTTGATCAAATGAAACAACAATTCGCAAGAAAAATAACACATCCAATAGATCATTACTTGGGATGTCACTTGTAACATTAATTTGCGTCCAAAAATTAATTTTAATGACACAGAAATTTTCCCTGTTGTACTCCATATATATATAGATTACATCTTAATGTAAAATGATATCCTAAAATAAATAAAATGTATATTAAGTTATTAAAATCCACAATCTATAAGCGTGTACATGTTTTTTACAAACATAAACCAAAGGCTACTATAAAAAGTACTGGATACATTATAAATTAAGCTGTTGAATGCAGTACATTTATTTGACATTATTTGAGATGTTATAAATTAAAACAATAAGAAATAAATCAATGATATAAAAATAATGAATACAATGAAACGAAGGGCTGTAGTCCACTTAATATTAATATTGCCATTATTATTTCTTTCTAGTAGTCCTTGCATACACTAAGAATTGCGAAATAATAAAAAAAATGAATGGATTCGTTTCGATAGTTGTGTATACTTGTATAAATTACGAATATGCCAGATAAAGTCAAAAATTTTATTGTTATTTAAGCCATAGAATACTTAAATGTCTACCAAAACTATAAATTGTACTAGGTTGTCTTTTAAAGTTTCAGTTTTTTAATTCACGTTCGAGTATAATTTGGATTTCGAGCCATATATTGAAATAAAATATATTAATTTACATGAAAATTAGAGGAAATAAAAAGTATAAAAACAATATAGCATTCAAAAGATCTATTAAGTTATCTTGAATACTGTATGTGTACAAAATGTGTCTAATCATATAGAAATCCAGCTAAATAAAGGATCATCTATTTAAGCTAATATTTTTATCATTTGTTTTTTATTATATCTAAGACTAAAGAATAGACCGTTTATTACAACTTCAAAAGATTTGCTGTCAAAAAAAAAGTCTGACTTTGATGCATTTTTTTAGTTTAACTTTTAATTTTCTTATAAAACATTTAATAAATAAGCAATGTAAGGTTATGTGAAAATGTTTCAAATTTAAATATTATTAAATTGGTTATTTTATTAATTGTATTAAGTAATGAATATTTTAGACGCACAAATAGTTCAAATATTAAATATAAATAAATTGAAGAGATTACTTACATCTAATCAATAATTACTAATGGAGTACATAAATATGAAAAAAATTTAAATTTTAAATCTTCCTGCCCCTAAATTATTATTTACTTATCAAAAATACTCAAATAATTGATATAATAATGTTTAATTCCCGAATATTTTCATTTAACTTTACATTGGATTTTTATGAAATATCCTACGATAAGATATAAGTATCAACATGTAAACAGGAAGTATGTGTAAATATGTATTAATACATGAAATAAAGAGTCAGTTTGAGTAACATGGCGCAGTCAGTAGGATAATTTAGTAATTAAGACATTTTGAAAAAAATTACGTGAGAAAATTAAATATTAAGAAGGATGCCGACAAAGAGCAAATTAGAAATGGAAAATCAATCCCTTATGGAGCGAATTCAAAAGCTGGAAAAGAATGTGGAATTAACAAATAAAGAATCCAAAGTGACAATAATGAAAATGATGATGGAAGAACATAAACAAGCTCGAGATGAAAACGGACAATTCATGGAGAAAATGTTGGAAAGTTTGATTGATCATAAGGGAAATAAGGATGATGAGAAATTCACAGAAGGAAGGTCTTCAGCAAGTGTCAGAGAAGTGAAAATTCACATAAAACCACCACCTCAGATCGAGGAAGATATGGAATTCAAAGAATTTATAAATTGGGAAGCACTCCGGGACAATTTGCAAAAGTGATCGGGATGAATGACCAAACGGAAGTTAAGAAGAAAACAATTTTAAAATCATTTTATAGTCTGAAGATGTTGAATAAAATCGATCACGCCATGGAAATTAACATTGAAAATGAAAATTTTATAAAATAAATTATGGTACTTAAACAAAATTACTTTAGAAAACAAATAAACATGGCATAACAACTAATAAAATTAGTGTAATGAAAACAAAAAGGGGAGGAAAAATTTGATTTATTCTACACATCATTCATTATGTGTTCAAGCTAAAAACGCTGGGTTACGCAAGATGACGTTTGATGCTTGGATGCCAAATTTAATTATACTGGTGATAAGAAATGTAGATACAAAAAATTGTTATTATCTAAATCAACCGAGTTATCCTTTGCAGAAGTAATTTTTATCGGCCGGAGTGAAGAGAAGGGAAAATTCCAGGAAGAGGCATTGGCTAGAAAATCATTAGGATTAATATCTAGTATAAAGCAACATAACGTTAAAGAGATAACAAGTCAAAAATACATGAAATGCTCTTATTACGGAGGTAACAATCATGGAAAGGGAGGAAAATGCCCGGCATAGGGAAAGAAGTGTTATCAATGCAGAAGAATAGGACATTATCAAAGAATTTGCAATTCCAAAATAGATGATAAACGATTTGCTGTAATAAGGATAAATGGGATTAAGGAAGATAATAATAATCTAATGGTAGTATTGTTTGTAATTTGTGAAAGAAAAATTATTAGTAAAATTAAAGTAGTTCCCAATACAGGAGTAGAAGTAACTGTAACAGGAATGTAGTTTATTAAGAAAATAGGATTAAGTAAGAAAACCGTGAAAAAATACGAAGAAGAGAAGATTTCAGGTGTTGATGGATCGTAATTAAAAATTATTGGAAAGTTAAGAATTACTTTAGCATTAAATTTAGTTTAAAGTGAAGAAAATGTAATTATAGTTTGAAATATTCCTGAAATATTCTTTTCTAGAGGAGTCCGTAGAGAACGGCGAATCATATCAAAGGATTTTCCAAAACAAATGAGTGTATTTACGGTGCAATCTGTGAAGAAAAAAGGGAGAGAGAGTTAAAAAAAAATAGATTTAATAATTCAGAGATGTATTTTGCGTCTAAGGAAGGATTGAAAATTATGGAGGGGGAACCAATGAAGATAAGTCTTAAAGAAGATTATTAAACATACGCAACTCAGACTGCAAGAAACATACCATTTACCTATATAGAAGAAGTGAAGAAAGAAATTACAAAATGGAAAGAATGGAAATAATTAGTAAGTCGGTCATAAAGCAATAGATTTGTGCCATCAATTAACAGTTGTACCCAAACCTAGTGGAAAAGTGAGAATATGTGTAGATCTTAAGAAATTAAGTTAAGAGGCCAATTCATCCCATGATAACACCTTGTGACATATTATCAAATATTCTTACAAACATTGAGTTTTTTACAACATTGGATGCAAAACAGGGATATTGGCACTTGGAATTGGAAGAAAAATCAAGAGAACTGACGTGTTTTATGACTCCTTGGGGTAGATATTTTTTTAGTAGTGCTTGATGGGATTCATAGCAACGGGGAACGCATGTTTTCTTCGTAGAAATGAGGCATTGAAAGGTTTATCAAGCACTTACAAAGTCGTAGATGACATTCTTACTGTATCCCACAATTTCGAAGACCATATTAAGAATGTCCGTAGAATCTTACAAAATGTAAAGAAAACAATATAACATTAAATCCATCTAAATTGGTATTTGCACAACTTAAATTAAAATATTGTGGTTATATTTTATCCAAGAAGACTTTTGATAAGGATCCAAGTAAATTGAAAGAGTTGAAAGATTTTGAGTATGTTTAGACCCAAAATGATTCTTTATCAATGAAGGAAAATAAATAAGTTTTAACTTTACCACCAACATTAGCACCGTTCGATCCAAGATTAGAAACAAAACTTGAAACTGATGCATCGAGAATAAATGGATTAGGATATGCGTGATGTCAGAAGTACAAAAAATAATGGAAATTAATTGAATGTGGCTCCCGTTTTTTATCAAGTACTGAAACAAGGTACTCCATGATAAAATTATAATGTTTGGGTTTAGTGGGGGCTATAAAGAAATGCCACATATATCTATTGGGCTTACCTACTTTAGTGTTATTGCGGATCATAAACCACTTGTTCTTATTCTTAATAATTACACCATAGATAAACTAAATAATGCTAGACTAATTCGATTTAAATTGAAAATATCAATGTATCAATTTGAAACAAATTGTATAAAGGGAAAATTTCACATAGTAACTGATGCATTATCAAGATCACCAGTGTCTCATCCTGTGTAAGAGGAAGAGTTGGATAGAGATGTTGAATATCACAGCGGCAAATGATTAGAGTTGCTGTTATTAGAGCTACTCATTTAGAAGATGGAGAAAGATCCGTTGATTCATTAATAGAAGATATTAGAAAAGAGGCAATGAAAGATCAAACATATTAAGATTTAGTCATTGCACTTCAATAATATTGTATAAACGATTCAGTGCAACCATTTTCCAAGATATTAAATGATTTAAGTACTGAAAATGGGCTTGTTTTATATGGTAATAGGCTGGTAATTCTAAAAGAGAGGCAAATTCAAGTTTTTAAGGGATTGCACAGTTCACATTAAGTTATGGAGAAGACGAAAAGAAGAGCTAGGCAGACGATTTATTGGCCTGGAATGAACTCAAATATTGAAGAAATGATTAGAACATGCAGAAAATGTATAGAAAGATAATCTAGTTTACCAGAAGAAACGATGATAAGGGATGCATTCTTACATGGAATTCTGGAGTTTCGAAACACTCCAAAGACAGATGGAAGTTCCCCAAATGATATTTTATTTGTTCATCCAGTAAGATCGTGTTTATCTATTCATTGGAAGAGCTATGGTCCAAGATCCAAAAAAGAACAAAAAGACCGTTTGAGGAGAATGAAGGAGGAAAGGGAGAAGGAGAAAATCCGTTTTAAAAATAATAAAAGGGATTTACCGGAGTTGAAAGTGGAGTGGAGTGGATAGTGCAAACTTACAAGAATAATCGATGGTCGGATGACGGACGGATTATTGAAATGGAAGAAATAGAAAATACCAAGTTCGATCAAATACAGGGAGAATTATATGGCGAAATAGACGTTTCTTGAGGCTGAAGAAAGGGGAAGAAATGAAATGTGTGGAAGACAATGGGGATACACATGAACTCGAAGGTCAAAAAGAATTCGAGTAAGATCGAAATTGGGAGGGAGATGACATGATATAAATATAAACGTGTAAATAAGAAGTATGTGTAAATATTTATTAATACATGAAATAAAGAGTCTAAACACTTTTCTAAGTGTTTGAAGTGTATTTATTAATATTAATTAAAACGTAACATTCAATAAGAAAATCAAAAGTTCAACTGAAAACTCAAAATCAATCTTTTTTTAACAACCAACTTTTAAGCTTGTAACATAACGTACTATATTCTTTAGTTTTGGCAATAATATCATTTAATTGAAGTTAATATTTAAAAAAATATTAACTTCCAAATAATATTTTTTATTTTGCTTGTTTTTTTAATGATTTTAGTAGGAAACGTATTCAAGATAACTTAATAAAAAATGTATCTCTCGAATACTGGAATGTTTTTAGTTATTGTTACTTCCTTTAAATATCATTTATAGTTTTTTCATTTCAAAAAATGTATTTTTATCGAAATTATACTATAAAAACCTGATTTAAAAAAAAAGTTTTTTTTCTATAAAACTTTTTATATATTACTCAACAGGATCATCACAAAAATAAAAGAATCTTGCATCAGGCATGGTTTTGGACTTTGTGGCATCCAATGGGAATGTACCCCGCATTATGTTCTCTGGGACCTACATGTGAATGCTACAGACTAAATAAAAGTCATTCAAGACAAATTGCTTCTTTGGGTAATGAAAATTTTCCTGAAGGATTGACCTCTTGAACACATAGCCAAAATTATCCAATCTTTCTCGGCCAAAAAAATCAATATCTGGGGGACATCCAAGTGACCACCCTACATCCCAGAAGGATACCCCTAGAGAATTCACATATTGAGATGAGGGCATGTAAAATGCAACATTTTTTAATAAAAAATCGCAGAAGTCAAGTAACTACAAACTGTTTGAACAGACTAGATTTTTAAAAGTTAGAAACTGTACAAATCATTAAAACATTATTTTAACCAAAACAAATAATAACAATAATGGGATCATTTGTTGTACTGGAAAGAATGGATGAGCTTTAAAATTGTAAAAAGATTGGAAACGTAACTGTCTACACATTGACTAAGTACACTAGCTTAACTATTATATATGTTATTAGCTGAATATTTGTCTGTAACACATTAATATTAAATAAAGTAATTTATTTGTTTGGAGTAACAGGTTTTTTTAAACATTAGCAAAGAAAATTGATACAATATCACAACTTTTGATATTTCCTAATGGACCAAACAAATTAATTTCGTGGAGAAGAATTCATGGTATCAAGCAATTCGTGAGGCATGCTATGATATCTTTCAGGGCTTTTGGAAGACTCTTGGATTGAAATAATTTTTTAGGAGATAAAAATCAGAGTTACTAAAGAGAAACTGGAGGAGAAGATAGGCAAGAATGATAGAAAATAAGAAGCAAATGTTCATTTAAGTTATTCGAAATCGAAAAGAGCTAAGGTATCTTTTGGTTCTAAAATGATGGAATTTATTGTGAAATTAAAAAAAAAAAAAGTTTTATCAACATTCAAGTGGCAAGAACCTGTGAATGGGAGTTCAAGATTGATTACATGACAAATTCTTTAATTACAAGAAGAATGGATTTTATGGGAGAAGTCAATCATGGAATAGGATAGGATTTTCATTTTTTATGGGAACGATATAGAAACACCCAACCACTTTTTATTTGAGTGTAGACAATAGGAGCACTCAACTCGGGTTTTTTTTTTTTTTTTTCAAAATTCAACTTGATTTTAAGATCAACAGATTTTATTGTTATGGACCTTGCAGTAAAAAAATAAATTTTATTGGTTTTAAAATTCAGCAGATTATATATAAGTTAAAAAGTAAAATTACCCTGTCCGTTAAGTTGTTATTCAATATGATGGAAGTTTTTATTGAATATATATTATTATCTTGGACTATAGTTGAACTATTGAACAAAAAAAGTACGGAAAGGATCATCACAACCTCAAAAAAACATGCATCTGTCATGATTTTGGATTTTGTAGCATCCAATAGGATTGCACTCCTCATTGGATAACCTGGAAGCTACATGTCGAGGCCTATTGACTACATATAAGTACTTAAAAAAATAACTTAATACAATAATAATAGGTTTTCTTACAGAATCATCTTTAGAAACAATTTATTAATGAAGAATTTTTTTATAAGAATATTATAAATCAATCCTGGACACTAATATATGGAGTAAATTCTAATTTGTCACCAGGTATTTGTAAGTCTATTAGTTTTATTTTTATATTCAAAATTTGTTTTAAACATACAAAGAATAAAATTATGGAAGAAAATGTAATCAAAAGTTTTAAGGAACTTTAACTAATTAAAATGGTAATTGCAGATTGTTTATATTTATCTACGTGGCATTACTAATATTATAATCAGACATAGAAGTTATTGCTTTCCCAAAAAATAATATTTTGTACAACTCATTGTGAGACTGGTACGTAGAAAAATAATTAAATCGACTTTTGAAACTTTTATAAGTAATTTGATACTTGATGTTGATACATCATTAAGGCCCAATTTCTTTATTTTCAAATGGGATTTTTGTATGTTAAATAAATGATAAACTTTTTTTACATTTGTATACTTACAAAAATATTCCCTAAGAATATCATTACTCCTAACTATTGTATTGATTTAAACAAAGATAAAATACAAGCAAAAAATTCTTAGGATTTATGAAGCTTCAGTTTTACATGAGACAAAATATTCATTCTAATATCATTCTTTACTTGGCTTATATATTATATATAACATACATACGTATATAAATAAACCAGAGCAATTGCTTAAAAAATTACATAAATAAACATTATAGTTGATACTTAATGCTCCGTGGTAGAATTTAAACAAATATTCTGAAAATTAATCTTTAAAAAATAACAGGAAACATGCAAATTAAAAATTATGATAAATATTTGTTAAAATTTCTTAAACTCCTTTTTTAAAATACTTCCATGATTCTGCAAAGTTGATGGAAGGCACCGGATTTCTTCACCTTCAAAATTCCATGACTCACATCCTGATTTAGGAATTTTCATTGTGAGAGAGACATAGCGGTCTAAAGCTGCCAAGATGATACCTCTCAGCTCATCCTCTCGAATAGGCTGATAGTTAGTTGGTTGGCTATAAGGGCTTTACAATTAAGAATTGCAAAGTCAGGAGCCCTTTTTACCTCAGAAGTTCCACCCTTCTTCTTTGAAATTCCAAAAAGAACAAGACCATTAACATATTTTTCTTCCCCATTAAAATTTTAAATGCCTTTAAAATTTAGAATCAAATTCAATTATAGCCTAACTTTTTAGATGCTACAGCATCTTTTAAGCACTCTAGAAAAAATAATGTTTAATTTCCGCCTTCCCCCTAAAAATTACTTTTTCACCTATGAAAGCGTATATTTTTAATCTATTTTCAATGTAATAAGAAGAAATATGTAGATGTTGTGATCATTAAAGCCTAAACTATAGTTATGTGTCATTTTAAGTTTATAAAGTACAGTTTTAAGCTAAAAAAAAAGGTAAAACGTCAACTTCTTTTAAACTTTTACTTTAGGGTGTGTACTAAGTTGTCAAATTTATAGGATAAACTGCTTATTCAATCTTTTGTTATCTTTTTTGAAATTGTTATGTGTGTAAAGTTTCAGTCTTCTTTTACTTCTATAGCTATTTAAAAAGAGCTTTTTTAACGAGATTCTTTATTTGCAGAGGGATTCAGAAGTTTGAATTTCAAAATTTTGTTGCTGAATCTCAGAAGTTTGAATTTTAAAGTTATGTTGTATAATTTCATATGTTTTACTTAAGTTCTTTTTCCCCAATGATAAATAAGAATATAATCCTTATTTTCATTTTGAAGAAAAATAAATTGTAGCACAACAAACTATTTCAGAAACTCAAACAATCAGAACCTCTGTACTTTTCCCCAATTAGCAGCATTCATAAATATTTGATACAAAAAATGTGTACTTAAAATGAAGGATCCGAATCTTGATTTCAAAGCAATAAATCATTGAGATATCCAACATATTTCCCATCCAGCCAGTCTTTTAATTAATTCAAACATAATTGTATCAGTAATTACTCCTCTCAAACTAATCGAATGATTCCATCAACATTTGGATTTGAAGATTTTGATATGATTAGAAGATTAATCATATCTAACAAAAAAAAATCAGAAATAATGAGAACATCAATAAATAAAATTTGAAAGGTCCATAATGGGGATCGCCATACAAAGTTGAAACTAACATGAAGTGCCATTTAGTTAGTCATAATTCATGGTATTGTACTATGGAATGGGGGTTTTGTTCGCATATCTATGTACATTGTACATTTTCACTTATAATTAATCTGGATTCAATCTACAAAATGAATTTATATATAGCTACATAAATCCAAAATATCCATTTAGATATTAAAAATACTTGTTATGGTATTTAAAAAAAAAAATTATACATTTGTTTTGGGACTCAACATAACAGTCATTTCTATTATTTTAGCCAATTACAATAAAAAGATGCTCTTGCATCCGAAAAGTCGGGCTCAAATTTAATTTGCTCATTTTTAAGAATTAACACTCCCACCCTCTCTCTATTACAAGCCAGGCTTAAACTATATTAATATACTGCAACTATCCTCATAATTTCAATATCCCTTGGCCAGTGTTGTGCAAAATATATCTTACATTCATGTAAAAATAAAACAAACCGAAAATGAACTTAGTAATAGTGACTATTTAAAGAATATTTCATTAGATCAACTGGAAGCAGTTGTGGGAGGAAATAAATAAACACAAATTTCACTTCGTATATAGAAAGAACATAAAGGTTGGAATTACTTTGACGTCGATCCTCAATTCTACTCCGAGTCTTGTAAGGACTTACACTTATAACTCCCAAGGAAAATCTCATTAATAATCATTGTCTTTCATGTGCATACGTACTAATTCTTACTGTTATACAGGGTGCAATAACATAACAATTTATTTTTTATAATGCATGACAATCAGTCTGTAAAAGTAGTGAAAGAGTGGGCGTTGTTTCATTTTAGAGACAAAATTCTACAGTTTTCCCTATTATACATTGAACTAGTGAGGAACGTGTGTATGCCGTAGAAAATAAATATATGTGCAAAATTGGTTAGACAGGATATTCTATTATTTTAAACTAATTAAAATTTAGCTCCTAAATTCTTATTACTAAAATTTAAAAAAATAGGTAATTTGTTTCAATTTCTAATCAACAAAAAACAATTTTCAATTAATTATCATTATCTAAAAATTGCAAAATTCTTTATTCGCAAAAACAATACTGTTAATAATGATGATAAAGAGCTCAAATTGGTGCAACTACATCCGGTGTCATGAAAAAATTAAATATTGCTACGGTTTGCATAAATAAGTTAATTACAAACGGATAATTAAAAAAAAAACAGCATTTTTAAGACTTTTACAAAATTTCCAGAAACTAACTATTTCATCAAGTAATCATCAACATTTATAAGCAAAGATATGTTGGTTTATTAAAATAAAAAATAGAGCTTAATGCTAGAGAAATAATGGTATGCTGGATAGTAGATAGGCTTCTTTAAATATCATAGGCGTCGGTTGTTTAAGCCGTACATAGGATTTTATTTTGGACGGTGGCTGGCCTGTGACAATATATTTTTCTGAGAAGTGTTTGTCTTTTTTAACAATTTTGACAGAATGTTTTTGTTAAGGCTAAATGTTAACATTAAACAAATAATCTTTTTTTTTAGAATATAAAAATTGGAAAACAATTATTTGAAAATTTTGATAATTAAAATATTTTATACAAGGATAAAAATTTCACAATTTGGAAATTACCCTGTAATAATGCTTATAATAGTATTATTATGTCTTGAACAAAGAATAATTCAATTAGACAAATCAAATCTAATAAATCCAGTCAGATATCATTTATGAACAATACTTAGATTATTCGATAATAATAAAAATACTACTCATATTCAAAATATGTAACAATTTACATCTAAAAATAATTCAATTGACTGTTTGACTATTGCAAACTATTTTCATAAAAGGTAAATAAGTAATTTAAAATGAGATATAAAAAGCTGATATTGCTTGTATCAAATAGTGGATATGAATTGAATGAAGATGAAATCTCGTAATCATATTAAAACCACTCATTTTTTTGCATCTTTTCACAAAATGACAAAAATATGTAAGGAAAGGAGAAATAAAAGTATATATGTCACCTTCATTTCAATAGCAAGGTAGAATGATTTTCCTCAAAATTGAGTTTGCAATACATTTATTTTACTTGACAAATTATGGTAAATTTCTATAATTAAATTAATATTAGTAACAAATCTGAAAGTGCCGTAAGTTTCAATTAAAGTTAGTGAATTTTTTTTTGTCTTTTTTGGGCATGATACAAAAATAGAAACAAAATATCAATATGCTAACCCTAAAAATTTGAATAATGTTTTGGAGGAGAGCAGCTAGGTTGTTATAAAGTTTTATTACATCAGCTAGAAGCAGCTTTGACAAGGGGGGAGTGGAAGAATGTCTATCTTCAATTCTACTCTGACGACAACAAGGACTTACAATTATAGTTATTCAACAAATCCTCAGGGTTCCCCTTTGTTTTGTATGGGCACACACGAATGTTCAATTAGGGCTTGAATATAACTGAATGTAGTAGAAAAGGAAGTTCACTACTCATGAGGGAAATACTAACGACAACAGCTGATGAATAGAAAATTCATTTTTTAGATTACCATTTAAAAAAAACCAACAGGATAGCTAAAAAATCCCCACGATTTACGTAAATACTTATAATAGTAATATGTGGTTCAAACATTGAATGGTTCAATGATACATTTAAAATAAATATAGGCAACCAATTTCTGATATGAACAACACTTCGAATATAATAAAGTTTATGATTTTATTACAACTATTTTTAAAATCCAATTAAAAAATATGGCAATGAATTCATGTCTGCATATTAAATTTAAAACCTAAGTTTATACTAAATTTTAGGTGCATTTCATTCCTAACGTATATATTTTTTTGTTTTTATTCATAAAGTTGAATGACATATTTTTCATGATATCTTAAATGGTTTTTTTTTCATTGTTCCGTATGACATTTCATTTTTTCGGACATTGATATATGTTGATTTTTTTGGTGGAAAATAATCCTTTTTTCCGAGTGGTCCATTAAAATATGGACACTTTGAATTGAAAATTAAACAAGATATAATTTAGATTAATGAATAATATAATTTTAACAAAATTAATACGATAAATAGATGTGTGTCTGAGCTCTTTTAATCATAAATGTAGCCGCCCGTATCACAAGCTATGGCTTCCAGTTGGCGTGAGAAGGACAGTCACCCACTGCGGATGTAGTCCTCTTTAATCATTTTATGTTTTTACTGTAACATTGTTATTACAGAAAGTACTAAAAGAAAATGCTAATATTTGAATAAATATTTGTGAATTGAAATTGTTTCTTCTTTATTTTGAAGAATTAATGTAGGATAACAATATTTTAAATATTGCTTTATAGATGCAAACCACTGAAAATCTTATCTAATTAGTTTTTTTATTAAAATTGATCTTATACAATTTTGTTACACATATACAATCATTTAATAATAATTCATTATTCAAATGAGCAACGACTTTTAATTATGTTTGTTTACATACCCAACCAAATTGTATTTTTAGGGTCGAAATCAATTGTTTAAGAAAAAAACGGTTTTTATTTTATATCAATTACCTAAAAAACAAAGAGGTTTTTTGATTGATAATGTTTCTTGTCTTGCGGAGATGAAATGGCACGGTAGTAAGTTTCAAAATTTAAAAATAAAGTTATATATATCAAGTTACCTTTACTTTTATTAAAAAGACTCTTAAAGGTTAAGAACTCTCCTTTATGATTTATATTATTTATTAGAGGTAAACATATTTTATGAAGGCTAGCTTTTTCTTTCCTCTCTAGTGAACTCCTTGCACATTCGTTCTATTTCCTCCAATATCATTCAGTATGAAATATAACGTAGTATCAATCAACTCTCTTTAGACATCACGACGTGGGATTTCTTTTCATTTTATTTAATTCAAAAATAACAAAGAAGAGTCTTCTAAAATCTATCTGGACTAGAGAATTCCTGGTCAGTCGATATACTTTATCGGAACTCAGGAAAAGCTGTCCTCCTTATAAACGTCAAAAATGAAGACTGACTTCTCTATGAGTTTATCCAGCACCATGGGTATTTTGGAAATTCTAGACCTTGCTACATAAAGGACACATAAAACTTGAGTTATAACAGCTTCTTGTTTAAAGTGGTATTTATGACTGGGAGAAAATATTACGAGCCACTCATTAAGCTATCAAAACAAAATTTGGGGAGCAGAAAAAAAAAATACCAATTCTCGATTTGTTTACTCTAACCAAATTGATAAAAGTGTTGCGAAAGATCGCAAATCAGCATCAAAATCATTTAATTTTATTTCTAGCGACCCTGTAGTTAGATTGATAAACAATCTATCGCTGTAGAGAATGCATCAAATAAGTATTATGTACAAATTTCAAGCTTAACAATACAAATATAAAATATCAAAAACTCCCAATTGCATCCTGCAATCGTTATTTGCAACGGAAATACATTTGATTGGAAGAAATAATTTTATTTATGATCAAACAGGATAGAAAAAAGAGAAAGTATTCAACACATCAACAAAAACTTTTAATTTATATCAAATCTTTGCTAATAAGCTTTCATGCATTTTAAAGAATCTACTAATGGGGTAAATAGGTACTCAATTAGCATCAACTGTCATAATATCGACAATTGAAAATATCATGCTTAATGTGCATTGATAAAAGGAAATTATGTGTATGAGAGATACGTTCAAGTATTTAGTAATGATAAGGTGATTATTTTTGGGCAGCAAATCTTTTTAGACTAAATGTAAGATCAATCAAGAGGCATAATCCTTTACTTGACGGTATTATAATTTCTGAACAGTAAAAGAGTATTTGCCACAGGCAAGTTTCCATCGTACATCAAAAACAGATTGTTTATAATAATTCTTATCAAGAAGAAGAACCTTTCAAAATACTTGATTTAATTTTTTTCATATGTCAATACCAAACATCTTAAAAGTGACGTTTCGTGAAGAAAAAAAAAAAAAATAATACATCTCAATTTGGTTTTATTGCAGTAAAAAGACTGGAAATATTATTTGGCCCTGTATTAGTCAAAATCCTTTTTTTATAGCACAGTAAAAAAAACATAATAAAATGTAGTGAATTAAATGGTAAACAGTTCAACAATCATACAAGTTAGGTCATTTTAATCTATTATTCTTATAATAACAAAGATATATGCACTACTTTTTGCAAATTAGTGACAATTGGTTTTGATGAGGTTGAGTATATTATACATAATATTAGCTACAAAATTATAATTATGACAAAAAAAACTAAAAAATAACTTTGAAGAAAAATATTTTATTAAATTTACTAAAACTCAATTTAAAAAAAGGCAAAATATACTAATATGTATTTAGTAAACAAGACATTATATGGAAAATGAAGGAATTACAATATAATGGTTTAATATTTTAGAAACATATTGAAAAGTAATAAAAAGTATTTCTATGAATTTCGGGGTTTCGGAATTTATTCCGATTTATTTACAGAGGGCGAAAATATTGGAAACATTCTGATATTATACATCTTTTAGGATTTTTCATTGGAATTGTATTGTCCTATAGAGCACAGGGAGGATTTTACTGGGGCTTGGGTCTGATCCAAAGCTAAATTATTGTAACCTTTCTTTCTTTTCACTTGAAAAAAGTTGTATTATATTAGCTAATTTTTTTTCGAATTCTGCTTTTTTTTTAATAGGCAAGATCTTTTTTGTATTGTTTATATTAAGTTGATCCTTTTTTTTATTATTTGGTTAATAGTCATTCTCAACTTTAGAGCTTTTATGTTTTTTTAGGGCCAAATCGTTTTTTTAAATGCCTGACAAAGTGGAATCTATAGAACAGTTATGCACAATAGAGTTTTTAGTTGAAGAATATGTTTATGATGTTGTACACACTATCAAGCAACACTTTTTAAATTAAGTTCTGGTCGTCTATACTTTGTGGTGTTCTATGAACAATGAAATCAGATGTACAGAACATACATTTTGCCAAAGGATAATTTGGCTCAAAAATGATATATAATATATTCATATATGTCATTGTATATTTTTTATTAAATTTAAAATGATAGTTTGATAAATAAGTATTGTTTTTATATTATACATATATACTATATAGGTAAACTAATTAACGTTCATTTGCAGAAAAATAGTGTTATGTTAATTATATTAATTAATGATTATTATATAATCGAATATTAGTTATAACCCATTTTAGTACTTTCAATAAATTAAATAACAAACAAACATTACTAAACCACATACTACTTTGATGTGTTTATATAATTATCATTAATGAGTATAATTAATGAAATAAATATTTTTCTGCAAAAAAATACACATTTATTTACTTTATATGACAAACGAGTTTATAGCAAATGTACAATTCCTATTTATTATAATATTATTTTAAATTAAATGAAAATTTAGTATTGCATGAATCATTATATTAACATAAATATCATTTTCCCGCCAAATTTCCCAAATAATCCGCCGGCAAAATGTCAGTTTGGCAAATTCTACATTCTATATATTGTCTGACGGCGAACCGTCATTTACTTTATCCTTTTAAGGTTAAAGTGCATAAATTGAAAGTGTATATATATATTTTTCAATATGGACGAGAGATTGACGTCATGGTACTTTGTGGTGCTTTTTTTTGTTAAAGACATATTTTTACAATTAAAAATGAGAGAAAATATATTTTAAAACTTTTATCCCTCAACAAGTTAAGAGACTATACTTAATATATTAATTTTATGTTTCGTATGTTGCCAATTTGCAATAGTTTTTGCAATATAAATTGGATTATACAAATGATGAAGCAACAAATAAGTTTGACATATGTACAGTTTGAATCTTTAATAATCATATTAGATAATCTTATGATAACACATACATTTCTATTGTGCTTAAAATCTGTGCATACAAGCATGTGATGAGCTTTTAGTGTAGTAGGTTTTCTAATGTTACTGATAAATTAGAACTTGTTGACGTTTAAAATTCAAAGTGTTCAGATTTTAATAAACCATGCAGTATATTGATCGTGCTACTTTGTTTCGCCACTTGGTTTATAGCTTTGGTCCTATGTATACTATTTTTTTAATTATATAATTCTGACAAACAAAAACAAACAATCTAACTGAATATAACACAATCCCTACACATATCTGATATGGGTTAAAGAAAAAGTAATTATATGAAAAACGACTCTAAAAATCACAGCTTTTTTTTTATATTAATTATACAATAAATTAAAGTTTTAATCAACAACCATTGTCGGAGAAATTTGGCCAAACGTAGACTTTTTTCTCGATATCATTTCCAAATTTTTTGGGATGGGTTTCTTATTACATCTGCACGAATATATTATCACCTGCACTGTACTGATGATGGCCTCCACCTTAAAAGCCGTGGGAAGATTAGGATCTGTGGCGACTACCCAATCAGTTTTTGTTTTCGAGACTTGTAGTTTTTATTTTACTTGATACATTCTTTCCAAAGGACTCACCCTACTTTACTCGTAGAAAATATATGCTGACGTTTCTATTTTATCGCTTAAGAATGTGCAATTTATACTCTCATCCTCTTTATTCGACTTATTCATATAAATTGATGAGGTAGCGGTTCTGTAGCGGATCCTTTTTGGCTTTGATGAAGAAAATGGTATTTAAATAGTGTTTTGGAATCAATATCAAGAGACCTTATCTGTCCATCTATTTGTTTACCAGCTTTTCCACTGAGGTTCTCCCTGACCTAGTAGTTCCGTTCTTATTAGCTTATTTTTAATTGTCTCTAGAACTATGGAAAAAAGTTGTTTTTGGTCCAAAATCCTAAGTTCCTTTATTCTTGAGGACATGTGAAATAGTCCTCTTGTGGCTTATAAAGTTTGGAAGGTCAACTCCACATTTATTTCAAAGCATGAATTCTCCAGCAGTACTAATATTAAGGAGTGAATAGTATTAATTCCTTGTACCCAGTCTTGGTTGTAGTTCACAGGGTCTTGCTAACTTGTAAAAAGGTTTTTGATTACTCTTGAGACATTCTTTTCCAGTAAAAGTACGCGTATCTATCACTTGAAAAGGTCTAAGGCCTTTCTAATATGTTTTCCTTGAAAGTGTTTCTTTTTGTTTTTTTCATACATTTATTTAGTTAATATCGCCCAAAAATCTCCACTTGTACAGATTCTGTTGAGCCAGATAATGTTCAAGGTTCTTCACAAAAAAACAAAAAACAGGTCGACAAGGCCTAACCCCCACTTTGAGGTTGAAACAATTAATCTCCATTTGGAAATATACATTGTTATCCTTCCCAAAGAAACTTATCTCTCTTTTCCGTGATTAGATTCCAAATACTTTCTGTAAAAGAGGAGTATCGCAAAAGATGACCAATTTTCGGTAGAATTTTTTGATTCCATATAAATATTTTATATTTATATAACTGAATAGTAATTAATTAATTAGGTACTTATTGATGAATTATGCATAACTATCGGTCGTACTTAGTAATCCCGAGCGTTAGTATTAATTAACAATGACACTGATTTTTATTTTAATAATATAGAATATAACTATCTAACAAATAATTGGCGTTACTCTCCGTTTTTCAAGATTACACTCATTCAATACATAGACATTCTATCCTCAAAAATATATAAAATGCAATAAAAGAAAAAAAAAACTAGTTTTCTGTAGGTATAATCAATAAATCAATTATTTGTACAATTGTAGTATTTTCCAATTATTTTTTTAGTCGCCAAGGTGATACAGTTGTATCTGAGTTCAAAATAGCAAAATACTTCTTATGGACCTGGAAAAGTGGTTTTAGGTACCAGACAATGTAAATAAAAGAGGGAAGGGGTATCTGAATTTTCTAGCTACGCCCCTTGTTGTAAGTGACAGTTATCAAACTGAGCATGTAAATAAAATAACCAAAAACCAGAACCGAGACTGATAAAGCTGAACAGAGACTGAAACTGTTGAAATTAAAAACCGAAACCGGTACAACCTTGTCAATTAATATATATTTTTGTAAATATTCTCTTGAACATATTTTTAATACCTACAATCATCCAAAATTTGTAACCAACTTTTTTTTTAAATTAGGCAGTAAATATTTTGATACCAATAACAAAAAACTAATAATTTACTAATTATTGCTAAGTTTTGTTTTCAAATTTTCTCTCCAATAAAGAGTTCAAAATGTACTGTCAACATTTCAATTCATGTCTATTTGTTATTCATATTTAAACATCCCTCAGTGTTTGGATGACGGACACTGCAAGGTGTAGTCAAGGGCGTTGGCGTCAGGGCTGTAGGGGCACCAAAAGTGTAAAAAAAAAACCAAAAAATATTCATTCAAAAGAGTTTTGCAACGGAGGAGATTGGTCTTTCAATCTTTATAACACTCTGGCGTGAAACTCCAAGATCTTTTGCATGGGCTCCCATGGATTTGAGGGAATTTGCCTGGTCTGTTTGTTTAACTGCCTGGTATTCAGTTAAGCTTTTTTGATAGAGCCCTTCTTCTTTTCCAAAGTTTTGGAAACGCTAACAGCGTAGACGGTGGTCCTGAAGACGCCCGACAGCTTGAAGTGCATGAATAGTAACACGTCGATCACGTAGAAGTGTCATTTTCTTAACTTGTCCAATATCTAAAGTGGTAAAGTTTGTTTTGTTTTGTAACTAATTGTTTATGCTTTAATAAATGGAAATATAAATTAATCTAAATCACTCCACCTTTGTTGATTGTTGAATTAATAAGTCTTCAGATTTCAATGAACAAACCGGTAAAGCAAAGTTTATACATATTTATGAATGTAAAAACAGGGTGCACTGTCCATAGCACTCCTTAATGAAATTCATATGCATATTTTTGATAATAATGTAGTCGTATTTATGAAATATTCAAGAGAAAGACTGTTTTTGTGATTGCTTTCTTATTTTTATTATAATTCAATGTATATACATTAAAAGCATATGTTAATACTTGATGAAATAATAATGCTGGTATATAAAAATGAATTAACTCTGCAGGATTTTTGTATGCAGCATCATGTTTTGTTGGTGAGCGCTCTTGAGACTACCTCTTAGCCATATCATCATTTTTTTTTCTTTTCCAAACTTACTTGTACTTCTTTCATACTTGGAGACAGAACACGTCAGTTGAACTGAAATTAGTATAGATAGTTATGTGTAAGTATGCTTATGAAAAACAGAGAGCAACACTGAAATACTATTAATAGGTAATGTGTCTCTTAGCCAACCCTAATTACTCCAAGCAAAGCTTGGCATTACAGCTCGTATATGATAAACTTGTCAATATGTAACCATAAAAAAGTCGTAGAAAGGTGTTAAAAAATAAAAGTTGTACTTATAGCTGTGTCTCGTGGAGGCTAAAGCTGCGGGTGTGGTTGATTGTATGCTAGGGATAATTTTATCATTTTGAATCAACCCGAGTCTGCTTACCTTCTTTCTTCCGTATGGATGAGGAAAGAAGCATCTTCCACCGATGAACAGTATGTTCCCGAATCGTATCGGTGGAAACACTCGAGAGGTTTGGGTTGTTTTCATCAAGACCCAACGATCCAGATCACTATGGTGTGGATTAGATTCGTGTATGGATGGAAAGATTCAGGGAATGCTATCAAAATGATTGTTTTTTATACTTAATTTACTCTTCCACCTGTTATATAATTAGAAAAATAAAATTAGTTTTTGAAAGGCAGAGGAATCTTGATTTTTTTTTATTCAATAAAATCAACTAAAGTCTCAACTATTGCTCTATACGAGACCGAAAGCGTGAATAGACCTTTTTCACTTGGTTCCTTGGCAAATTCTGGAGTTCCTTTTTGATCCGACTGATAAGTTTGTCTTTCGTTTGTAAGGGTTCGGTTGATTTTTCGTTAGCTCGCACCCCCCACTTGAAAAAATAAAAATCAATCTCATTCTGATATGGATAACTTCGAGACCAAAAGTCTGACGAGTTGAAGTCGACATAATTGTCTTAGAGCAATTTGAGACTTTCTGGGAGATGTGGCTAGGATCCAATAGTTGTTTCCATAAGTAAGACCTCCTGTAGGCAACCATGTCGATTCAGGCTTTCACTTTGGTCTCTAGCAAGTCCGGGTTGTCGATCGGGGTTTTGATTCGAAGAAGGGCAACATGCTTTTTTAAATACTTGGGACAAAAAAAAATCAATTGGTTTTATTTTTTTCCAAAAAATACTAGTTTAAACAAACTATCTAACAAAAAAATCAGCTGCCTAAGGGCCTGCTTGTATCTAAGATAGCGTGGATAAGTGGTGGGATATCTAACTTGTCCACCCTGTATAATTAACTGTTCGAGAGAAAATCTTATTGTACGGTGTATATTTTTTTTTAATATTTAATTAAATTATTTTTATTGAAAACGCCTCAAATATTTCCCAATCATTTATTTCCTTTAGTGTTTTTGATTGTGTTTATCTATTTCTATTGATTTAACAGTATGTGTGTTTGAAATAAATATTTATTTTAGTAAAATTGTAATAATTTATTACAGGTGTATGTGTTGTTGTTTTCTTAATTCAAGATTTAGTGTGTTTATTTTTATGTATATTGCTAAACTAGATTGAGCTGGTGTAATTAAAATATGATTGAAAATGATGAAAAAATAATTTGACAAAAATATCTAATTATTTATTTTTGAAACTTTATCCAATGCTGTCTTGAGCCACTTATTTATCAAAATTCCAGTAAAAAATTTAAAACTTATTTGAAAGAATAAATCAAATTCAACTTTATTTTGTTGCAATTTTTTATATATGGTTTATCCTTTTATATTAGTTAGGATATGAAGCACTTGGAAAAAAATGATATAAAGTATTTGCTTCCGAAAAAGATCTTTTATTTTACAAGATCTTTTTTGTTATTAACTTTTTTTAGAATTGTAATTTAATTAACTTAAAAAAATATATATATTTTTTTCAAAAGCTACAAGTTTTTTTATCAACTTCGATTTCTATCTATGCATGTAGGTATATTGTTTATTTATGTCAAAATATGGCTCTAAATCGTAATTATAAAATAGAAATTTGATTTTTAAAATGCTCTGAAACCTCTATTACCCAAATTATGCTAGAATTAAATTTTTAAGTTTTTCTCGCACAAACGAAGTAAATTCTATATAATTAACCCAAATTTAGTATAAAAATTTAATATTTTAATATCAACTTGTATTTAATTCATATATCCAAAATATGGTACATATTCGCACACATAAATTTATAATTATAAGGTCAAATATGTCAATTTGGGAAAACAAATGCAAAATGTCATAATACGTATTTATTTGTCGATAATACTTAAAATATGATTACATAAGAACATATATAGCTCATAGGATTCATAGCACAAAATTGTTAGAGTGGATGAGGAGCAATCAAAATACGTGCATACTTATTAATATTTAGATGTAAATGAAATACCACGCGTGTTTTTACACAATTTACAGTCTCAGTTTTGTTCTGAACGTGTACTTAACCGCTATGATAAGTTTCTAAGAGATGCATTCACACCATTGACGAAAATCATGTTGTATAATTGTTATAATTTCAATTTAAATCCAAGAAAAATCTTTTATTCTTATTGGTTATTCTTTTTTTTTTAAACCACGAATCATTCTGTACTTACAAGAAAGAGGTGATCTATTTGTCGACATACGCCGAACGTTAGTACAGGTATAGGCATCAAGGATCAAACCGTTAGGAATAACAGTACAAATGTCTAAATGCCTGATCACTAACTGTCTCAAAACTGTCATTTTACGAAAATAATCTTAATTGAAGATTATTTTCTGAGTAGGGTATCAAATATTATTTGAATATATTCCTCAATTAGTAAATCTGATTTTTTAACAAGAAATGTCAACATATGTTCTCTAAAAAATTGGGACCCGAAACTTATTGACATTAAATTACGATTTTATGGTCGTTATTTTTAATTAGAATGTTTCTTTACGCAACCAAACGACATCAAAAACATAAATAAACGAGTTTTTTTTTGTCTCTGAGATCTAAAAATACAGGGTCACAACGAAAAAGGGAATTCGTGTGCAATGTCCTCCAAGCCGTTGTTATTGCTACAAGGGGTGCAGAGACCGTTGGTATCTTAATAAGGATTGCTTACAACATCAAAAAATCAATTACATCCCCATACGGCCAAAAAAAACCAAAAATTATGGAGCAACAATGGCTAACTTCTGGCTGGCCTCCAATTGATTTGCACAGAGCTTCCCGACTTGACACGGCCTTCATTGTTCAGAGCTTTCAATTTATTCACCAATGTGTGGAGACTGTTATTTTTTGTGAATGAAAAGATATCAAACAAACTAAATATAGTATTTAAACATGTCCCAAATCGGGCATTTCTCTTACAATGCCTTCAAGGCAGAGGCGCTAATATCAAATATTCTTACCGCTATAAATGCCTTCAAATTAAAAAGGCTCTTTACTTAGGTATGCACAAATCGTGAGTTACATGGACTTAATATATTTTTAAAGTCCATAATAAATTTTATTATTATATAAAAGGGAATTTTCCCCATCTGTTAACAAATAAAAAAAATAAGGAGTAAATTGTATGTAAAAAGTAATTTTATGAATAAGTCTAGTCAACAAAAAAAAAATATTTTACTTGTTTTGAAACATAAATCTCTCGAGATCAAATGCAAAAATTTAAATATTGAATCTTTAGTAAAAAAATAAAAATCTAAATATGCATAAAAAAAGATTATAAAATAAAATTGCTATTGAACTATTTTTTTTTTTTATAAAGGAAGGAAGGCAATTTTAGTATGAACAAACATTATGGACTCTCTTCATAAAATATTATGTATGAATAGCAATAATTAGATTTATAATGAATATTATTAACATAATAATTAATTTTTTGAGCAACTTTATTAATTAAATTATTTAATGCACATATATTAAAAATATAAAATGTAAAATGTTTTCGTACATTTAAATTTATAAAAACCATAAAAACCTCTGAAATGAAATAGTTGATTACGTTTTGGTAGGGGCCAATATAAAGAAAAGCCAAATGGTTAGTTCTTAAAATTATTCTATATTTTTCGTTTACTATTTGCACCATTCTTTCCCTGTATTTTCCTGTGACACAACATTCAGACAAGAAATGATTTGCAGTTTCCCTTGCAGATTTACAAAAGAAGAAAAGCCTATCTTCAGGAGTACTTCCATGAATATTCCCCATAGTAAGTGTGTTCGTTATTACCCATTATCGGAACCAATATGTTTTGAAAATTTGAACAAATTATTAGACATCTGAATGAACTCCTCTTTTTATTTATTTATCTTATGTATTGAATTTTGACGTTATGATCAATTTGTATAAGTGGAATCGACTTGTGGATCATTCCTCTGATAAAGTTGAACAAGGAATCCTTTGGGCCAATTAGCCTTCTATCATAATTAATTTTAAAATTATTTTCCGTTCCATTTCCTCAGCAAGGACATTCGTAATTAAATTCGAGTTCGTAATTAAAAATGTATCCAACAAAATCAAGTTTTTTCTTGATGGGCCTACCAGATAAAAAATTAAAACGTTGATTATTTAATATGGGATCCTGCCATGCCATTAAGGGAAGGATTTTTGTACAAATGTTATTGCTTATTTTTGCAACTTTGTTCCAAAAAACCCCTTGTGATTATAGAATCCCGATTATTTGTTTTGGTCTCTTAACTCTCAACCTCCATATTTTTTCTTAATTGTTTAGAACATGTAAAACATTTGAATCATTCATCAATCTGCTGAACCACGTAAATAAAAGTATTTTCCAATTTTTTTTAGTTGAGATTAAACCCAATCCTCCATACTTTTTAGGACAGATAATTTGCTTCTACGATATCCTTCTCTGATCGGACCCAAGCAGAAAATTCGTGCACAAGTCTTCTTTCATTCTTGCACATTTCTCATTATAAGGTGTAACTCTTAGCAGATGCGTTATTTTAGGAAAGATAAGACAGTTCCAAATATGAATTCTCCATGGCAGATCTTCCCAACAAGATATGGATATCAAGCAGAAATTTTTCTAATTTTTTCCTTGATGTCTCTCAAGTTATCTGTAAAAGATTCCTCCGTGATAGATATTATAGCCCCAAGAGTTTTTATCTTAGGTACTATGATGTATTTCTAGACCAGGTAATATATTTTCAATGTTGCTTAGAATTTTTGACTTAGCTAAATTAATTCTCAATCCAGAACAATCTACTAAAGTTGTAAGAATTTCTAGCGTAGTCCTTACATATTTCTAGAGGACTTCTAATCTCCCAGAATACAAAACAGTTAAATCGTCCGCAAAAGCTTCAACACTGTTTCCAGAAACCCCAGCGTTGATGCCCCATGTCGAATCTGCTGAGTCAATTTTCTGATAAGTTGGTCCATTGCTAAGATAAATAGTGTGGGAGACAAGGGATCTCCCTGGCGACAACCTCGTTTAATTTCAATGCTGTTTACATCATTTGAGTATTTTGTGTTGATGTTACGTAAGCAAAGCGCAAGCATTTTTCTATAGTTACTACCAAACCCATACATAATTAAGCTCTTCAATATTAAACCGTGATAAATGCTGTGAAAAGCTTTCATAAAATCAATGGACATCAACGTCACATTATGTTTTATTTATTTCCCTAATAGTAGTATTATATTCACCTCTATTCATCTCCTCTAGTTTTAGTTTCTTCGCCCTCCTTTCTTCACTTTTACTAACTCCTAGTTTAATGTATTCTCTCTTATTGGAGTCTAAGATTAATTGAAGGGCATGATAAGCCGTGTTTTGACTATTTTAAATTGTAGTTTTGATGATATATTCATAATAATTTTCCGAACCTTTGCATCTGTTTGGTCGTCTTCTAGTAGGGCGACATTCAGCTTCTATGTATTGTTCAAGTGCTTTAGGGGATCATAAATGGTAACCATAACGGGTTTATGGTCCGATTGCGTCGGTGGTAGTATCTTACAGTTATTAATATGTGAGGCCAAATGTGATGATAAAAATACGTATTCGAGTCTAGAGCTTTTGACTACTCCATTGCTATTGTTAATAAAATATACTTCCTGAGTATTGCTAGAGAATCTATCAAACCTCTTTTTTCTATTATTTCCTTGAATTTATTTGAAGATTTTCTATTATTTTCATTCACATAATTATCTGTATCTCTCCTCTGATCCATGACAAAATTCATGCCTCCCAAGACAATAAGTACCTCATTTTTCATATTTTCATCTGACATGTGTTTTGAATCGAGTGATTCAAAAAAATGTGAATCGTCATTGTTAGGTTCATAAATTAATATAATTCTTATTATTTGTGCACCAAGATTTAAGGTCATGATAACGTAATTCCCTTTTTAATCTATTCCTATTAGTTTTGAATTCAATTTCTTTTTAATTGCAATCAAACCTCCTCTCGAAGGTTTATTTCCCGTATTTCTTTTCGCTGGAGCCTGGATTATATCATAGTCGTTTGTAAACAAATAATTCAAATCCATTTTAGCTAGCCTAGTGTCACCAAAAGATAGAAGATATGTCAGAAATGGTCAATCAATCTCTTATGTTTTTTAATATCAACAATTGAATTTACGTTAGCAGTAATAATTTTCAATTGAATACCCATAATAATTTTTAAATACTATGCAACTTTGATCGTTGACATGAGGGCATTAAAAGCTCTAACAACTAGAGGGCTGAGAAGTAAATATGGGGTAATATAAAAAAACTATCTGAAAATTACTCATAAATGGAAATATTTACAAATTAACTATTGATATAAATAATTGATTAGGAGAAAATTTGAACTGAAAATTGAGATCACTAGGATAAATTTTGTGTTTTCAATGTTAAGCATTCGTTTCCTCCGACGTATGAACACTAGTCTCCCTTGACTGTTTTTTAATTTCTTCTACTGGACTTTCCCAACCTCGTTTTGTAATTTTCTTAGCTTTTAGGGTCGAATTTGTTCTTTTCCTAAATACCATTTTCCAATATTCTCTTAATTGACCGTCCTTTGGGTTTTCAGTTTCCTTGTTATTGCTATTATCCTCTGTTCCATTATTAGTTTCTTCATCTACGATGATTATTTCGACCTCATTTTCTCTTATAATCTTTCCAGGTATAGCCACCGCACACATTTTGGTCTCGTTGTTTTCTAATTTTTCTTGAAGAACAACGGCTTTTGTTTTCTTTCTTTTCTTTATTCATTTTATGTGTAACTGTAGACCCAATTCCGTGAGAAAATAGGCTTCAAATTCAGCATTATTTTTGTTAAGGGCTGGGGACTTTGACATTGTATGATCAAATTTCAAGCACTTAAAACATTTGTGTTCGCTCCATTTCAGAATGTAGCTCTACTTTCTTGCCCATAATCGGGATTATTGCTGATAGTCTTTTCTTTGGCTTTATTTTAAATTGAAGTTTGCTTGACACCATTTTGCTTAATTTCTTCCTTCTCAGGTTCAAATGAGAGAGGAATATCTTCTCTTTCGCTTACGATTTATCCATATTCTGCCATTATTTCTTTCAAACAAGGTAAATCTGTGCTTGAGTCGTTTTTAATAACCATTTTAACAGGTTTTTGTACAGCTCTTAGATTTTCTAAGCCTCTCACGTTACACACAACTCGATCTTCAACATAAAATTTTCTTACAACACCATTAAATTTGTTGAAAATATTTATCAGCATTCTGAAGGTAAATACAATAAAACCAGCCCCCTCTTACAATAATTAACTCTAAGAACTTCGTCCTCGCATATAGATAATTCATCAAATATTAATTTGTAATGCCTAACTTTCCGGATAAATCCCTGGAGATTTTTATTTTCCAATCTAGGTAAACTTTTTCCCAAATGGGGTCAACTTCGATTTCATTTTTTCTATTCTTTAAATTGATTTTGCTTGAGCAAGAAGCTACCGTTGGAAATGAGTTTCCTACCCCATTATCCATTCTTTCTTCGAAAAAGTTTTTCTTCAATCTTTCTGAGTGACTCTCTTTTCTTTTCTCTTCTAAATTATATTCATTTTGGCCATCAATGGCTTGTCTGGAGGGAGTGTAATCATTCTCTTCTAAAGAAATGAAAATCTTACCTCATTTCTTTTTTTTTAAATATCTTATTATATTAGTTTTTACGTCACTAAATATCTAGTAATATTATAAAAGGGAGCCAATTTAAAAATCCATAATATTAATAATTATACGGCCTCCTTCGAGTAAGTTGTCGGTTTGGATGTTGAGCTTAGGCCTCCAGGAGAATAGCTATCTCTAGATATCCAAGCCCTAACGCAGAGCTACTCAAATTAATCTATATATAATTACTTTTCACTCACGAAAGAAATAGCACAGCACCTCATACGTCAAAAACACGCTGAACCATGACTATATTCATACCAAATATAATGTATGAGTTGCAATGATTAGATTTATAATAAATATTATTAAGAAAATAATTAATATTTTTTAGCCAGCTTTATTTATTGATTTATTTAACGTACATATATTAAAAATAAAAAGTAATAACATATACCAGTGATTTGTAAATTAAATATCGTTTTTTTTTATAAACTTTATATTTTAAACATGTTATCATCACTGAAAAAATATTTATCTTTGTTTTAATTCCAAAAAATTGATGAAATGTACATTATTTTTTATTCATTTTTGAATAAAAAGTTTGAATAAAGATCAAATCAATTTGAAATAGTTATGAGACCTGGCCTATTTTGGGTAACATATTAAGTTTAATAATGACCATGATTAT
Source organism: Lepeophtheirus salmonis (assembly GCF_016086655.4). NCBI lineage: Eukaryota > Metazoa > Arthropoda > Copepoda > Siphonostomatoida > Caligidae > Lepeophtheirus > Lepeophtheirus salmonis. The sequence continues at coordinate 25,563,831 of NC_052137.2, read as the reverse complement.
AGACTGTAAATTAAGGGTAAAAATAGTTGAAATATGCATTGAATTCACCCTAAATTGAGTTCATCCTAATTTTTTTTTTCGTTTTGGTTTGGAAATATTTTCTAAACAGATAAAAACTGATATATTGGTAGACACAGTCTAACAAAATTTAATTATTTTGAAATCGTAATGCTAATTTTTGGGTCTCAATCTCCCCCCATCTTGACTTATAAGACATAGAGATAGAATTTGTGGAACAGATTTAACTTTGACAGGTGCATCTTAATAAAGCTGGATTTTTATCATAGAAAATAAACGGTTACTACATAAAAATGATTCAATATATTTTATTTCAAGTATTAGTCCTCGTTAGATATAAATCCCTCCCCCCCCCCTGTCTTACAATTTGTAGATACAATACAAAAAATAACGTTGCTCTAGGGAGCTAAACCAACCCTCCAGCCATTTTCGCACATATATGGTGAAACGCTGTTGTACAAGTACGTGTCCTTTTAATGAGAACAGGGACTTATTAGACGACGAAGCCAAGTCTGGTTAACATGTAGTATGCATAAGTTTAAATCTTTTCCTTGACCAGCTCTGCTGTGTGTGATGGTTTAATATCAGAAAGCAATGTAACTTTGTGTTGATTTTTTTATATTGCAGCTGTTAATAACACAAAACTCATTTTTAACAAAATCATTTGTTGTGAGAGCCTTCAGTGTTAGTGCAGCTTCACCAGGTTTTAACAGCTCAGAGCAGTCTTAAAACTTTTCCCCTGCTTTTCCACGTTCTTAATTTTTCACATCTAAATGGTTACTTGTGAATTTTTTAAAAAACTGTTATTTAGCTTTTACATACATTTTTTTTTCTCAAAATGGAAAAAGGAATTCCCTGTTGTTAGCTAATAGTAGTTTTCAAGTACACAATTTGACATTTTCAACTCTATTACACCTGTACTGTTGTATGGCAACTGTATCGTGAAGAAGGTAAAATCTTCATTCCCATAAAAAAACTAATACACCAAAATTTTATTCGTATAAATGAAAATCGATTGATTTATTATATTCATTTAGCTAATAGCAGGAAACATTAAATAAAGACTTCATTTCCTACTCTACAATGTTTGACAAATCTATGCAAAAATTCAAATTTTTGACTGCTCTGGATGCACCTACAACAAATTGAGGATTTGGAAGCCTCATAACAATATCAGAAACGGCCACTAAGCCATGGCCAATATGATCTCATAAAGCCATTATATATTTATTATTATGTTACTACAAATGTATCATCTTACAAAGTAATGCTAATAACTACATAATTTTCCCAAATCGTATTGTAGGTTGACTGTTTTATTTTTATTTGCAAAATAATTTAAGTTCATTAATATATATATATACTTTTTTTGATCTATGGAAAAATAGGTGAAATAATAAACTTATACCTTTTTCACATAGATAACACAACTATGGTAGAAAGGGAATGTTACTTAATGTCGCATGTCGCAGAAAAACAACTCTAGAAAGAATATCAATGTGTATTATAGGGTGTATCACATTACCTGAGGGGGGGCATATTACCCCAGTTATTCCTTCACAAGTTTTTACCATACTTTGACTCTCAGTCCCCCATTGCTTTACCAGACCGTTAATAAAAATTATTTTTCAGAGGGAGAGGATGCCAATTTTTTTTTACAAAATGTCATTTTTATACAATAGTGAAGTAGAACCAATAAACTTTAAGAATGGTAAATAATACCCTAGTTTTCAAAAGTTATTACATTAAAATAGTGGTTTGGGGAAGAGCAGTAAATTACCCCAATTAGGGTAATTTATAAATTTTTGGGGTTAATGGAATGACCAATTCCTCGTATCAAATGAAATATACAAATAAAAAACATACCACAACAGGGTGTCTGCAGAGGGTAGGCAGGGCATGTTGTAGGCCCTGCCAAAAAAGAAAATAAATTTAAGTTTTTTAGTAAACATTTTTTTGGTCAGGATGAATGTTTTTTAAGCAAAAATAGGAGTAAAAATTAATTTTTTTGTGAATAGCTGTGGATTTTCGAATTTTTTTCTAAAAAGTTTAATTTTTTCTGAATAGTTATGGATTTTTCCGCCCTGAACTAGTTTGGGGCAAATTAATTTTAATTGAAGTTCTTTTGGCGTAACGCTAAAAAAAGTACTTCTGCCTTTAATTAATTGAAGCTTGAAGCATAAATAATTAAAACTTTATTAAAGAAAGAGTAATCGGTTTTAGAAAGTTTTAATTCAGCTACTATATTGATTTGAATCAATTTTTGCTTCAATAAGAGATAAAAAAATGCGTGGTTTACCTTATTAAGTTTGGATGCAAATTTATCATTTTTTTATATAAAACATTCATTATCACTTAATTTTTAAAAATTTTAACACTTAATTTCCTTAAATTAAAACAAAATCCAATTAATATTACTGGTGAATTAGACCTTTTAGAATCAAATACTTCTCTGAATATGAATTCCTATTAGTTCTTTAGGAGTGAGTAAAAACCAGTGGAAAGTAAGACTATATATCTCTATAACGAAACCTTTTAAAAAATAATAATTTTTTCAACTTTCAAATTATATTATTTCAAAATGGGCAAGTTAGATTTAAAGTAAAAACACATGTTTAAAAATCGACTAAAATATTGAAAAGAATAAACTAATTTCCAATTAAACTATTTTTTTGCATGTTCAAAAGTTGACTTTCAATCCTTTAAAAAGTTTTTAAAAAATCAAAATTTCTCAAAAAACATACTTGATATGAAGAAACCAATTATAGAGCGCATCAAGTACAACTAGAATTGAATATGAAATTCAATTGATTATTGAGTATGTAACATTTTGTGAATTATTCTTATATATCACTTATTACATTTAATGTTTCGTAATTTCATAATAGATGAATAGTCTTATTGTGAAGTGTCTCAAATTCGTAAATTAATTTATTTCTAGAAAAGCATAATTTATTTTTTAGACTACAAATTATCATCTATATATAATCAAACTTAATTGTACATAATATATAATATATATTCGGGAAATATGCTTTTGTTATAATTATATCCTTTTTAACGGGATAAGTAATGAAACTTTAAAAAATACAATGTTGTGAAAATAAAAAATATGAAAGGTTCAATCGAGGCTGTCACTTTTAAAAACAAAGGAATTGACAAGGTTAATATTAATAAAAAGAAGAAATTGGCTGTGACGCTTATCAATACTTTCAAAAGAGTAAATGAGGCAAATGTGGTTGAAACAATTTAGGGAAATCATAAATCACTATCTCAAAAAAAAAACCTAATTAATGGCAAAGCGGAGGGAAAATAAAAAATTTATAGGAAAATTTGGCGTGACAGTACTACATCGCGCAAAAATAGTAGCTGATCCTTCGTCTATACCTAAAATTTTACCAGTGGAAGGAAATTTAATTAAGCTGAAGTTTTCCGGAGTAAAACTTCAATGTCAACGATGCTTTAATTTTGGACAAATGAAATATTATTGCTAAGAAAAACGACTTAAAACTTTTGAATATGAAAGGGCTCTCTAAAAGGCCATGCAAGGACGTCTTCCATCAGAAGTACAAATTGCAGAGAAAAAAGAGGCCTAATTGTTAGAAAGACAAAAATGACGATAAGTCTTCTAGAATTGAAAAAGGTCTTCTATCCGAAAAAAAATGGATGAGGTTATTGATGCCCAAACTCTAGAGGAAAAAGATGAAGAGAAGTCTTCCAGACTAAACAATGATACTGTAAATGATTATGTAGAACAAGTACATACCAATTATTTAGATAAGGGAAATAAATGTTCTCTTTTAGAAAGTGATAAAACAAATGATGGAGAAAGTAGAAGGCAAAAAAAATAAAAAACTATCACAGCCTCATTTGGACGTCTATACAATTCTGGAAAGTTCTACTCGGGCTTCTTCTGTTGGAAAAAGAAGTAAACCAGATACAGATCTTTACCCTGTCAGAAAGTAGAAAGGGTCAAAGAACTCTGAGTCTGGTGCTTCTTGACAGTTGGTGGATCACTCTTATTATCCTTTTATATATATTTTTTTTACATTATTATAAAATGAAGCTTTCAAACAAAAAAATACAGACCCAAATTGTGCACTTCTTTCCTTTAAAATTTCAAAGGAACAAAAATTGAATATAGGCATCAGTAGAACAATTTCTTTAAATACGAGAGGGGGTAAAGATAGATGATCTAGTAATAGAGTAATGAATAACTTGATATAAATAGATCCTGGCATTGCTTATCTCCAGGATTTTAAATCAGAGACTTCTTCTTCTGGCGATAATAAATGTCCCATTTGCTTACCTAAAAGATTTCGTTGTTTTTTACTCTTATTTCAAAAGAAATCAAAAAAAAAAAAAATCATCATGTGTTAAAGAGTCCTTCTACATAAGCGATTAGCATAAAAGTAGAATTTCTTTAAAATGGGATGAGTTTCTGTCTAATAAATGTCTATGGGCCGAATGAAGGTCTACCTCCTTTTTTCAAACAATTTTTAATAACCAAATAAAGTCTCCGTTCCTGCTTTTTGGAGATTTAAATGTTGATCTCCATAAATTTGATTTACACTATCCAAACCTTATTGCTCTACAAAATATAATTCTTAAGTTCAATCTCGTTGACTTGACAAAAAAGTTCAGTACAGAGGAAAGTATATTTTGGAGGAGAGGAAATCAGTCTTCCAGAATTGACTTAGCTTTAATTTCTCTTACCTTGACTCGTACGGTAAGAAAAACATTTTATAAACCTGAACCTTCCTCTGATCGTTAATAGATTTGCACGGAATTACGCAGACCTTATAAAACTTCTAAATTAAAGATACCAAAATGGTTGATAGAAGACGATAAATACAAAACGAAATAATAAAAAAATTGCTAGAAGGTTTTAATGACTCTTTTTCATCCAACCAGTCGAAACAAAGGCTCATAAAAAAATTGTACAACGACTTCACGGTTTCTTTTGGAAAATAGGAAGGAAACAATATCATACGCCAGTCAATGTTTTCAATAATGAATCAATTTTAGTACTCACGTATTTTGCAGATTCTCTGAATTATTTTAGAACTGCAGAAATTGCCGAGGCCGAAATGAAAGAAAAAGTTGAGTTAAAAGAATTTGCGAGCAGAAAGGTTAAGCAATTTTTAATAAAAGACTGATTTTCTGCCCCTGGTGTTAAAAAAATTATTCAAGAAGGAAGTACTTCAAGCAGAAGTGTTTCGCAATGTCCAAGGCCTTCATCAAGAAGTGCTACTTCCAATTGGAGGCCATGGTAGCTTAACTGAGTGGTCCATTGAAATCTGAATACTTGCTAATACGGATGGTTTAAATTTATTCATTTTTGGTATATTAAAGTATAAACAAGAAGTTAGAATATAAAACAAACAAGAGCATTCTAGCTTACGTACAAGCCAAGAAAACGACACTTAAACGTGATCGCCAAATTTCTATTTGCGAACTCCAAGCAGTTGGGCGTTTCCAGGACTATCATCAACGCCGTAAGAAAGTATGTCTCCTCCGTCATCCAAACAGTAAGGAAATCAAAGCCATCTCAGCCAGCACATAAAAAAGTATTCCATCTGCAGCGGGTTCCAGGCCTTCCGTCGCCTGGAAGCCAACATAGCCGCTAACGGAAGCTACATTAATGGTTAAGAGAGCTCAGACACAAATCAATTAATAATATTAATTTTGTGGATAATCTATTGTTCATAAAAAAATTATGTCTTATTAATATTTATTATTCAATGTGCTCAAATTTTAATGGACCAGTCGGCATCATTAAATATGCATGCAATAAAGCCTCAATGTTGTACTCCTTTTCATTTTTGCAAAAGTTTCCCCTATTTACTCGTTATTTATTCCACCATTTTATCTTGCACAATATACATTTGAAGTTGTTGATGAACATAATTAACAAACAAAATCATTTTTATTTAATTATTATCCCCTCACATATACAAAATTCCCACTTAATGTTTTTCTCTTTTCTGAAGAGAAAACATGTTTATTGTGTTTACCTGTCATTTTAAATGGTTTTCTGAAGGACATAAATATCGGTGTTTTAATTTGTCTTACTGTAATGTGTCTCTAATTTTGAGGGAGTGTCACCATACTTCATTTTTGTGATTTTTCTTCTTTGGAAGGCCATCATTTGGGTGGTCAATCACAATTATTGATATTCTTTCTAAGAGGTTGAATGACTCCTGGTAAGACTATTCCTATATTTACCTTTTTATGATATTTGTTTTCTTTATTGTAAAAATAAGGTCCAAGTCAAATCATTTACACGCTTTGAAAAATAGTTTAAATGCAAGAGCTAATGTAAATAGGCTTATAAGGCTTATTATAGATTTAAAATCTTTAGACAATGGTCAATTTTCTAATAGGCCTGCTGATCGGGATGTACAAAAACACTATATTTGAAATCCTCAAGCTTCATCAAAGAAATATTCGGGATATAAGAATATGATCATTGTGGAGCCAAAGGATTCAATAATTGAAATTGTAAAAAGAAACCATTAAAAAACAGAGTTTTCTCAAGTTATTTGAAAAAGTATCAAAGTCCCCAAAGTTATTAGAAGGATGGGGCCATAGTCCCCTTTATAAACTAAAATATATAATTTGTCCGGTTTAAAAGTCCATTGTTTCAATATAACTCGCGATTTTTTTGTTTAGAACTGCAGGAAGAGGAGTCCTTTTTGCTCTACAAGCGTAAATAATCGTGATTGTCATTGCAAGAATTGTCTCGACTTGAAAATCATTATTTCCTCTCAATTTAAGAGTAATGAGCCAATCTGACACCTTTAGAGTTATGTTAAACCTATCCGTAATTATATTCTCCCCCATAGGCAAGAAAAGTCTTACTCAATCACAGAAATAAAATAGGTGGAACAATAATTCTACTACTTCTTTACAGAAAATATATCCACATTCCGTTTTATTTGACTTGCTGGTGTATATCGAGAATGTCGACTGTACCGAACCCTCTTCCGCGGCCATGTTGTAAAGGGGTTTGTGTGGATTATTCTTGGATTGATTGCTTCTTTTTCCATTTTATGTAGCGTTTTGCCACCAACAAGCTTGGTTGTGATTTTTATTATAAATTTGGGCCATCGTTTTTTTTTTTGATTTTTTTCCCCCCTTTCCAATGAACCAATTCATATAAAGAAGGGGATTTGCGGCCCTTGTTGTAGGAAATTAGCAGCATGAGTCATGGAAGTGACCCTTGCATGAAGAGACTACAGTTTGCAATATTTCCTGAAAATATTTTCTGCTCGCTTGTTGAAGTTAGGTCATGTTCTTTATAGAACTGATCGACAGTTCTATGGAGTGGGTTCCCATTACTTCCCGAGTCGAGAAATCGTTTGATTTTTTTGGTGACATTTTGTAGAGTAGCTTCTATTAGTACGTATAATTATATTCAAAATTATTTCTTCATTGAGAGGGTCACGCTTGGGAAGATCTCCTACAAAAATATTTATACATATAAATTAAAATGATGGCATGATTATAAATAGGGTTATGATTAATTTTTGTATTCTTTTTTTTCCAAGTTACTTTTATGACGATAAATATATTAAAAAATATTTTCTGGTATACATTGATAAAAATGATTTACAAGTGTTGAATACAATATTTTTCAAAACAATTAGCACCCAAACATCCCACTTTTTGTATCCATGTATGCATTTTGACACACAAGATGTAAGAACATTTCGTTTCTTTGTTTTGACACTTAGATGCCTTCCATTGTCGTAAAGTACAGAAAAAATATTAGTTTTATGTTAGGTTTGGCAAAATTCATCAAATCTATTTCGATACATCGCTTTTTTCCTTAAAGTAATTAATTGATCTTTCCCGTTCTATTTGTTTACAGTGTGTATGTATATGTTACCGGCTATGTGCAGAATTCCCATCAAAGTGGGCATAGTGCAAAATGCCTGATCAAATTATAAAATTTCCAATAGAGTGGCCAATGGTCATTTTAACTTCATTTACACTGTCAGGTGAAATGATTGTGAGTAATTTGATTATTAAACAACTAAATGCTAAACAATTTTGTAGTTAAGGATTTGATTATGATATCAATTTGAACTCTGGTATATTTTCATTGAATTAGATATACTGTTCACATAATCAAACTATTGTATGAGAAGAAATTGTCACGAACGACTCAAATCTATTTTTCAAAATATACCTAAGCCAGCATGTTGTGCAGGTGGACAGCTGGTCCCTAAGAGGGATCAAAACCTATCTCCATCACTATCCTTAGTATCATCAACCCCTTCTAATATAATCAAGGACCTCTTTTGATATCCTATGATGCACATTACCCACGGGTTATGCAAAATAATCGCAGGCTCAAAAAGTTTAATGTATGTGTAACTTTGATGGTGGTTTATGACCGGCATGCAGCTCCTCTACAGCCAGAGGTTCAGGTGTTTTTTAATACAAAATACATGTCAAAAAGATGACAATTTGAATGGACGTAATAAAATTTGGGCATATCAGAATGACTACAGCAACAAGTAAAGATCTATTTAAAATTTACATTAGAATTGTTGATCTATTTCATAATATTCGAACTACCCAGTTATATATTTCATAAAAATATTATTAGTTTGTTCAAAATAGACATAAAAAAAAACTTATATAAATATACTTTTTAACATAAAATGTAAAAATTTCTAAAAAACTATCTTGTTGAACATTCCAAACATAACTAATGTTACCTAAATATATCTTAAACATAAACACATTCACCAAATAAACTACTTTTACTGCATACTGTGTTATTATAGCATTTGCTATTACAAGGGTGTCCCTTTTTTTTGCAGATGAACTTATTTATTTAGAGGATGTGCCATTGTACCACTGAAAGCCTTGTTCATTTCCTCTAGACATAATTGATGTTGTCAGTCGTAATGTAACTTCCTTCCCTGTGGAACTTCCATCAACACTGAGGAATGACTGTTTGTAAGCCTCAGACTACTTTCTTACATTGAGCTGTTCTAATACATCATTTTTTGCCCCTAATCTATAATAATAATGTTCTCAGCTACATGGATCACAACAGCCAATACGTAGTGGGGATCTATTTTTCCACACGCAATACTTGGAACTTGGGATAATGAACATATCAATGTCCATAAGCCAACTTACTTGTCTTGTTGTCACGCTGCCAAAATAATCCAAATAATGTCTTGAATGTTTCAATTTGCTCTCTCAAATGATTTCTGAGATTGTTAGTGATGATGATTTCCATGCACAAGTTCACATGCACAACCCGTGGTCCCAGGGCTATAATAGACTATTAGAACTAGATTAATATTGAAAATAAAATACAAACATTAATTTTTTTGAAATAAATCCAAAAATTAAAAATATTAGGAAAAGTTTCAAAAATCCATAACTATTCACAGAAAATATTTTTTTGTGAAAAATATTCAAAAACCAATAACCATTCACAAAAATTCCAATATTCAATTTTTTGAAAAAATTTCAAAAATCAATAGCTACACAGAAAGAATTAAAGTTTTTGGAAAAAAATTGTAAATATTATATTTTTTGCTCTGCTACATCATTTGCCTGAATAACGAAAACAAATTTCTAATAGAAGACAAAAATCCTTAATTTTGGGGAGGGCTAAAGACCTTCCAGCCCATCATCTGCGAATGCACCTGTGACCACCTTTGCAAACCCAGTAGGATGTCAAACGGATCATATAACTAAAAAAACTGGTTATACTCTGGAAGTCATACAAAAAATAGTGAATTGGCGTTTGGGTATGAACCCAATATGTGCCTGATGCTTTATTCCACGATTTGTGGGCAGAAAAAGTAAATAAAGTCTGGAATAAGGGGTTCCTTTGCCAATTACAATGATTTGGTTGCGAGTTATGAACCTACTCCGGCCCAAATTGATATATTTTTTTGTACTTTAAGCCCTATTTTTCAAACGTTATTTATTACTCAGAAAATATAAATCAAACTTAAAAATTGTTTTCATACAGAGGAAACTCTGAGAAAGACGAAACTTATAGGAGCACAAAAATATGATAAAAATCATGACGAAGACGAGAAAAATACGAAACTCTCACAAAAAAGAAACTGTGACAAACACGAAACTCTGACGAAGACAAAATCTGACGAAAACGAAAATATGACGAAGGCAAACCCCTGACGAAAACGAGACAAAGATAACTATGACGAAACAATGACGCTGTCTGACGGAAACAATATAATGACGCAGACGAAACTATGACAAAGATGAAAGCTGACGAAATTATGACGAAGACTTATGACTGACAAAGACTATTGGCTGACAAAGACGAGACGACACAAGACGAAGACGATGCAAAACTGAAAATAGCTGACGAATTTAACAGAAATATTATTAAGGATATATGTGGTACGTAAACATAAATTAATCTTGAACAAATATCAATGACAGTAGAAAAGCTTAGTTCATTTTGTTAGTTTACATAGGCATACAATCCATTATTTCATGGGTAGACATATTTATTGAATGTTGGGTTTATTATTCAAATTTGTGGGATAAGTTAAGATACACAAGAATTTTAAGTATAGATTAGATTCTTTATTTTATTTGAGATACTTACACTGACACCGACATGGCCTTTCAAATAAAAAATTTTCATTTTTCATTTTGACAATAGATTTTGGCTATTTCAAATTACAATTTAGGCTACACCCGAAGATTTATTAAGAATTACTTTTAATATAAATTATTGATAATTTGTCAAATAATACAAATGTAATTTACAGTAAATTAAAAAAAAAAATAGACCAGCTTGTCTTAGAATTGGCGAGCCACATGTACAAAATATTGAATGAATTTCTAGTTACTGAGGTGTCCTCATATTTGAAGGGAAGATAAAGTAATATATTTCCTGGTCACGGTTTACAATCTTATCCATACTTCCTTATTTTTCTTTTTATCAGAATATTGTAAATAATGTTTCAATGCAAAAAATATACATTCAAATTTAGTAACTTTTTGAATAAGAAAGAAAGAAAAAAGAAATGAAACTGTTCGCTAAAAAATGATATGGCAGGTGACAAGGTAACGGAGATAATACTTGGAGTAGTGGAAATTCAGAGGAGCTCAGAAGCAAAAGATGAAAGGGAGGAAGAAGATATAATTGAAAGTGCAACGATGGATTTATTAACGGTGGAAGAAGTGGATCCAGCAGGGGTAAATTCTAGCGAAATAAATGGCGAAAATGAAAGAAATACCTCTGAAATGGTCACTTGTGAAGATAATACTTAGAAATCTAATACTCAATATGACGTTTATCCCGAATTTACTGATAGGAGCTCAAAAGATACGCTTGGTGTTGAAGCAGTTCATATTAGTCCAAGTACGAATTATAAGTTTACTTCAATTCCTTCACGACACATATGATTACGTCATGGAAAGTTTTGATCATATTATTTTGCTACTTTCCTTCTATATTTATCATCACCTACAACTTTTTAAAAAAACCAATCAATTAAAAATAATCGTAATAGTTACTGTCATTGAATTACTTATTTTTTCATAGTTATTGCATTTATTTTCAATTTCTTTATCATTGACATATTAATTTTAACTTAATATTCTATCAAAATAAATATATTATCACTAAAAAGTGTATATATATCACAAATTTCGATACAAAATTTATACTTTATGAATTAATCTATTCAAAAATCCTTTTTTCATTAAAATATCTAAATTCCTATAATTATAGAAATGCATTATTGTATACAATTAACTTATTTTTTTTTTTTTTTTGGAGTGTCTACTATTACCTTCAAATACCTTAACGGTATTATTAACAGGTGGAAGAAGTGGATCCAGTAGAGGTCAATTCTAGTGAAATAAATGGTGAAAATGATTGAAATACCTCTTAAATGGTTACTTGTGAAGATAATATTGAGAAAACTAATACTCAATATGACGTCTATCCCGAATTTACTGATAGAAGCACAGAAGAAACTATTACAGTTTGAATGCTTTAACTGACAAATTAAAAACCCATCTACTCAATAAATCGAATAAACCCCTTAATGACGCAGATATTTAAAGAAAAATCTTTTCAACTTCATTGGCATGCAATGAGCGACATGGATGCAAAAAAATGCCCAAAACATGGGTAGGGGTAAATTGGACAATATGAGGCCCGAGAAAATATGATACACTTTAACATTCATTCTACAGTTAATTTTTACTTTTGACATGTGACAGTAAATGGTATAATCTTTCTGTCATATTGCATTGGATCTAGTTGTGCCTTGCATGTGAAAAATACATGTATTTATTAAATTTACTTTTAATAAATATATATTTGTGTGTTAATTGACTAAATTTAGTGCAGAAACAAAGATAAAACAAAAAACCTAGAATACAATTCAGATAATAAAGTAGCAATAAACATTATTTCCTAAAATGATACAGTTTTAGTATCATAATAAAATATATGAAATTACTCTTTGCGGTAATATGATACACACTAAGTGGGATAATATTGGCCATATTTTTCTATGCTGTTTCTGATATTGTTATGAGTCTTTCAAATCATCAATTTGTAGTAAATGCATCCAGTACTGGAACAACAATTTTGAATTTTGGATTAGATTTGTCAAATTTTACAAAGTAAAAGATGAAGTCTATATGAAGTCTAAGAAGGCACTTCTTTACACATTATATGTCCTGTTTAGTCATTTTATCAGTAATATAATACTATTTATGTATTGTTACATAAGTATTAGTTAAGTAAAAACAAAGAACTAATTTATACTAATACAAATTTGGTGATGTTTGTCTTACCCTGAGCATATGGTAATACGGCGAATCTCAGGTTTTTAAAAATGCATCTTCATCACATCTTTATCTTTGTTATAGATAAGTGCTTATAATTTTAATGGTCATCATAAAAGTACATCTACTGTCGAATGTTCAAGATACTTGATTATAATGAATTAAAAATATAGATGACTTAAAACATATTATGCATGTCCCCCCTACATACACTGTACATGACCCATTGATGTTTTTGTAAAAAAATATACATAGGGTAGGTATCAAATGGGTTATGATCTCAAATTGTTGCATTACACTTTTCCGGTATATAACTCCTCACTTTCGAAAATTATGAAAATATAACTTTCAAATAAATACTTAAATGTAGCTATCAAACTATCTACTCATCAGTTTCATAAAATTTATATAGATCCTTTTGTGTTTGTTTAGAGCAAATTATGCTAAAAAATTACGAAATAAAAAGTTGAATTTAATAAAATTACTAAAAGTAAAAAAAAATAAAATATGTAGGAATTTAAAACTCATCCAATACAGTATAAAATATATTGTTTTAGTATTATCAAAAAAATACATTTTCCTACAAATTAGATTACCTCACAAACTACATAAAGAAGAATAAAATTAATTTATTTGTATTGGAAAATTTTATTTATTTATTCTAAATGGCCTTTTACACAAAAAGGTAAGCGTAAAGATAATTAACTTTAAAAACAAAATAAAAGTAAGACTCATGAGATAATGATAAGTTCATGCTTTTTTTCAAAGTTATCGATTGTGTTTAGTGTTGCAGGTAACAATCCCACACGATCAACATTTTTGTGTAAAATAAGTTTCCACAAAAGTGGCAAAGATAAAAAAAATTATCTTTAACGACACCCTAAATACGTTCCAATGGGTTGGACAGAAATAAAATAACTCACAACTGTTTCCCAAAGATGTCACATACAAAAAACTAATTCATTTCCTCGAGTTTTTTTGACAGACAATTTAAAAATATATTATAAATACTATCCTTCTGTTATTTTACTTACCTAACATTAAAAAAGATATTTTAGTAATTGAAAACTTGATTCACACACTTAGAATGTAGTTCTTATCTCTATCAATAAAAAAAGGTGTGTTTTTCGGTCTGTATGAGTATATGAAAATGAGTAACCGGGTACACTGTATATCAAGCTAGGTCGTACTTTTCATTTTTTCGAAAATCAAAAACTAATAGGGTTTTTCTGTACTTTTTTCGCGTAGATTTCAAAAATTGAAAAGATAACCCTAAGCTACATTAATTTCACTTTGAAAATTAGAGACAATGTAGTTTTTGTATATATTCCAGTAGTGGTTTTCTTTATGTTATTTAAAGATATTCATATTAAGGGAATGTATATTTATTATCTTTGATGTGAAGAGTCAAATATCAAGAAATTTTAATCAAAATTAACATGAAGTTAAATAAGTTCACGATTTAATTATGTTTGTTGTGGATATAAAAGTAATTATTGAGCCCAATTGGTAGTTTAAGTTAACTTAAGTAATTGAATGGATGGAAGTGATGAAAGCTGTGGAGTCCTACGGATCTCAATCTGGGAAACGTTCTGCTCTGATCGTAGTTCAAGATTGTGGCGAGATTTAATTGGGCCTCTTTACACATGAAGCGTTGTAAAACTTACAACAATTTAGAATACATCTTCCCTATTTTTGTACTTACGTTACTATCAATATTATTGATTCAGCATTGCTCAACACGTTTAATATTAGTTTTAAATATTTCTTTAAAAAAATTACTTTTCAATATTTTGTAAATCCATACCAAAAACATATTTTAACATAATTTACATATACTTCATATTAGTTAACACACATATTAATATAGTCGTTAATTAATTTAACAAAACGTTAATGTAAATTATTCACAAAAATAAGATAAGAAGAGCACAAGAGAAGTTAACAAAAGATATCAGAGACGAGTTTGAGGAGAGGTGTAGAGAAGAATAGCTGTTCTCTTATATCCTCTTTAATGGAAGAATCGACTTAACTAATATTGTGATTGATGCAATGGCAATGATCTTTCATTTATAGGTAGGATCAAGCAAGAGCACTATAGTGTTATTAGTGAGCCGGGGAGTAATTACTGGTCCCACATTATACCGGAGAAAGCAAACAAGATAGAATAAACCCTGCACAAATTGCAGAGTTTATATTTCTATGGTTAAAGGAGAGTATGTTTGATAAAACAGTAATGCCCATTAGAGGGGACTCAACATTAGAGGGGACTCAACAAATGGTTGTAAATAGTGGAGTTTTGCAAAAAATTGAAATACTGTTTGGGAGAAAACTGGTCTGGTTAGTTTGTATTCTGCATACTAATGAACTTCCCTTACGCTATCTAATTCCTGCGCTTGATGGTCCAACTCTCTCTGTGATAATAGATTATCTGGACAAATAGGAAAGCTGATAGACTCGGTTACTGTTTTGGATATCAATACAAACTTTCCCCCAATCTCTAATGACTCACCATTACTCAAACTGTGTGATGAGGTTATTGAAGATTAGTCTACAGATCAACACTAAACCAATACCATAGTGTGTGCTATTAGAGATGGTGTGTTTCTGAAAGGATGGATTTCTTGGAAGTGGGGTCTGTTTATCAAAGCCGCTGGCTCACCACTGCTAACAGAGTCTTAAGACTCTGGGTTTCAAAGCTGGGACTGTAGGGGAAAAATCTAAAAAAATTACAGACTTATAGTTGAGTTTATAATTGGTCTGTATTATCCATGTTGTTCTATTTCAAGGTGAAGCACTGTTGGATAGAAGGGATCGTCAACACTAAGAAGGGCTGTTAATTTATGAAAATGAGCAAATTAAATTATAGCCCAACTTTTTTACAAAACCAACAAAATTATTTTTTAAGCACACTGAAAAAAAGAAAAAGAAAATCCGGCCAGACACCCCCTACCCCCAAAATTACTTTTCGACCCATGAATGCGTATTTTTTTAAATCTTTTTTCGAAGTAACAAGAAGAAACACATGAATATCGTTTAAGGTCATAAAAAAGGTCAACTTTTTCTAAATTTTTATTTTAACGTGTGTACTAGGGTGTCCAATTTTTAGGATGACCTGTTAATTCGATCTTCTGGTTTATAAAATTTTAGTCTTCAAAGGGTGTTTTTTGACCTCTATAGCTCCTTGAAAATTACTTTTTTTTAACGAAATTCTGAATTTGTAAAGGGATTCAGAAGTTTCAATTTTAAAGTTATTTTGCTGAATTTGAGAAGTTTCATTCAAATTCATTTTCTCAAGTGATATATAAATGTATAATCCTTATTTTTCATGTTGAAAAAAAAAATTGTAACCAAGGAAATACTTTGGATACTGACACAATCAAAACCACTCTACTGACCTCCAAATCGAATCAAATAAGTATCAGAGCTCACTCCTAAATTTTATTGTAAATGGCTAAAGTAATAGAAATTACTTTTAAGTGGAATGCCAAAAAAAATGTACATATATTTGGTCAATGGATAATAAGTGAAACTGTTTATGAAGTAAGAGAAATAAAAAAATAATGTTTTAGAAGAATTTGCTGAAGGGTATCAAACTTCCATGCCAGTATTTTTCATATTCGTAATGTATATTTTTGGATTGATGTGCATTCATTTTCAAATTGTATCTAGATTAATTATGAGTGTAGATGTACAATATATATATACAATACGCTCAAAGCCCCCCCTTTCGTAGAACAATACAATTAATTCTGGCATATTTAGTCTATACTTTTCTTTTAAAAGAAGCAATATTTAGCATTGGAAGTAAATCGCTCAATATTAACAATTTCATAAAATATAACACTTCGAGCATGATTCAGAATGATAGATTAGTTCTAATTGTTTTTTATTCATCTTTCAATTTCCAGGAGAAAGATAACAAGACCTAACAAAAGTTGTCATTTCATTATTGTTTCAACTTCGTATGGTGATCACCACCATGTACCTTTGAAATTGTATTTATTGTTACTCTCATTACTTTGTCTAAAAAATTATTTGATACACTTCTGAACCTTTTTTGTACGATATGATCAATCTTCTGATCATATAAAAATCTTCAAATCCAGAATTACATCTTCGCTGTCAATAGAATCAGTCGGTTAGTTCGAAAAGAGTAAATACTTATATCGTTATCTTTGAATTAATTGTAAGACCGGAACTTTGTTTTTTTCAGAGTGCTTAAAAAATTATTTTGTATCCAAAAAGTAGGGCTAAAATTGAATTTGATTTCAACACCTCCTCCCCACCAACTCAGAAAAAATATAGAAAATACGCATTTTCTTTAATTTTCAAAGTGAAATTGATGTAGTTAAGGGTTATCATATCTTTTAGAAAATTTACGTGAAAAAGCAATACCAGTTTTTGATTTTCAAAAAAATGAATAGTACGACCCAGCCTTCTGCATATAGTGCTGCATTATATACATTATAAACATATCTTGATCTAAGAAATAATAATGAAGTCGTATTAATGAAATATTGCAGGCGTGTGCATATGGCATCGAACAGGTTTACAGGGTGCTTTATATGATGTATGACGCTCCCTGATGTAACCCATATAAATAATTTTGGTACAAGAAATAATAGTCTAATCGTATTTATGAAATAAAGTTCAAGGAGCATAGTTACTGTTCGTTTATTTTACAAATACTCTCTTATGCATATCATAAATCATAATTAATGTGTATTTTCCTTATGTTTTAGGATTTGAATTAAATATAAACGCTCGTATATTAAAATGTATTTTATTTGTTTTTATTAGTGAGTGCAAATAAAATTAAAGTACTCATCCGTCATACAAACATATTAATTTTTTTTACTAAAACTCTTATATTAATTTATGTGTTCGGTCCTTAATGAAAGAAATATATTAAGTATAGAGTAGTTACGTATGAATGTGCTCATTAAAGACGGAAAATAAAACTCAGGATTCCTTGTGTAGTTATCTTCTATATTATTAAAGTAAAATGTGCCTTTTAGCCGACGTCTAATTACTCCAGGTACTACCACTAGTCGTATATGATCATATAAACATCATCATAAACTTCAATACTTGTTAAACATTATACTTTATACTGTAAATTCATATTCTGATATAGTAGTTGCAAAATTTATTCTCTCTAAATAAATAGACTATTAGCGAAAATACATGTCTATTATATATTTATAATAATAAACCTAAATGTCTCCATCCGTTTGTTTGTTTGATGTCTTAGTAGTAGTCATATTTAACAAAGAGCGTTTGTAGTTATAGGTCAAATCGTAATATTAAAAAAGAAAAGGGGAGTTCACATCAAAAAATAATAATGAATTTGACTTAAGATAAGTTTTACCAACAAGCGGGTGTGACGAAAACTCAATTTGTCATTTAGAAAAAGGGGAACTACTATATGTAGGGCTGTAAATCCTAAGAATTTTTAAGTGTGGATGTTTTTGTTGTTCCTGGCAACCTGACCAATGTTTTTATACACTCCTGCTTTTATCGTTACCTTTTCATTGGTGATGAGATAAAAACTAAGTATTGAGTAATTCAACTCTATATTATATCTTTCTAGTTCAAAATGATTTCCTTTGGCTACTATCAGGGCCTTCAACCCGAAATTTAAGACCCTACAGTATTTATTCATCAACCTCTAAGGAAAACCTCAAGGTGTCCCTCAGGCACAACTTTTTGTGATGGGTAACACAGTCTCTCTTCTCGATACATCCCAAATGGTATAGTCGATAAGGGAACAGTAAAGAGAGGAGGGTGGCCACAACGACCCAAAATGCTTTAACCTAGTCAAGTCTTTCGCAGTTGGCCTTGTTTTCTCTTGAAAGCAGTTGTTGTTGTTTATAACAGGCCTTCACGAAATCCTTCTCACACCTGATAGTCAAATCAATGACATTGAGAGCCTTGGCAAGCTACCTCATCGACTTGGCCGGACTTATGTTAATAGCAGAGTTCACGTCCTCCATGATTACACAATGTTCCAGCATTTATTGCTGCTAAGGGACCTCTCAAGGCTCAGAACTGAAGCAACAAGATTTTTCGAGCTCACTAGGGTCTTCAATACTCATTTTAGCGTGGAGCAAATTTGTTACCCTTTGCCTTTTCACCTCCATGCTGACAACTGTAAAATTTGTTTATATCGTATATTAACTGCAAAAGACCTTACTTTTCATAACGTAAACTAGTATATTAAAATATTCACCCTAAAATAATCCAGATTGATTTATATTCAAGTCTGAGATTTTACCTCACACACTGTACAAGTTACTCTGTAAGATATATTTGAAAACGGGTCATTTTTACTATTAAGAAAATGGATTTGCTTTAATAACCCACAAAGTTAAGCGAAGACTCAGAAAGAAGGCCTTCACTGATATACAGACAAACTTTGCAATAATAATACAGATTTATACATCAATCTGTTTTTAATTGTTTATGCAGTTAAAAAAGGATATAATTGCGTATAAAAAAAGAATAAGCATTTGCCAAAAAATATATTATCTATAATTAAGTTTTATTATGCATCGATTTTCATTTATAGTCCAAAAAATAAATTGAACTTTTCAAGAAACAAATTAAATCCCTAATATTATACACTTCTCAAAAAAAATAATTCCCTTGATAATTTATGGGCATATAGAATGTTATAAGTGATTTATAAGACAAGTTAACAAGATGTTATTTCTTTAATAATCTTACAAATTTCATATTCAATTTTAGTTGTACTTGATGCTCTCTTTAATTAGTTTCTTTGCATCAAGTATGGATTTCGATAACTTTTGATTTTTTTACTTTTTTAAAGGATTGAATCAACTTTTACAAATAAAAAAAAAATTTAATAGAAGATTAGTTTATTCTTTTCAATATTTCAGTCGATTTTTAAACATGTGTTTTTACTTTAAATGTAACTTGCCAATTTTGAAATGATATAATTAAAAATTTAAAAAATAGCTATTTTTTTAAAAGGTTTCTATGAATAGATAAAAAACCTTAGTTTCCAATGGTCTATTCTAAAAGATTTTAATGAAAGCACAAAAAAATAAAAATTCATGTGCGAGAGTATTTGATTTTAAAAGGTCTAATTCAGAAGCTTTGATTGGATTTTTTTTTCCCAAGAAATATATAAATAATATGTTTCGAAATTTTTGAAATTAATTTATGAATATTTAAAAAAAAAAAATTCAAAATTAATAAAGTAAACTATGCAGTTTTTGTAAATTATCTTAAAAAAGTTATCTATCTTCAACAAAATTAGATACAAAACGATATCGTAGTTAAATTAGACATTCTAGAACCAAATCTTCTTTTGTAAATGAAACTTTAATTTTTTTTTTTGCTTCAAGTAAATTCCTTCACAGTAATAACTTTTGAAAACTTAAGTGACATTTTGTTTAAAGAACCCTTAGAACGCATTTTTTAGTTTCTTAATGTTTAAATATCCTATTCTCAAGATTGTATTTCACTTATAAAATATAAGTTCATATCCGATATTAAGTGTATAATTTTACAAAAAAATAAATTTATTTTTTTTATTTTTTTATTTTTAAATTAAAAAAGTCGATTCCAATCCAGAAAAAAAGTTTAAGATACTTGCAAAATTCAAATCTAAAATTCTCGAAACCCAGATTTGATAGGAAAAACTATTCAGGAATAGTGTGTCAAGTACTATTACCTATATTTTGCATTTCAATTATTTTGTTTTGACAAATGTAATCTTCGAATGTTCTTGCATTTAAGCATTATCATTTAAACTAAGGGTGTCAAGCATACAGCATATGCATTATTGAGAATAGTGTGTCAAGTACTACTACCTATATTTTGCATTTCAATGATTTTGTTTTGACAAATGTAATCTTCGAATGTTCTTGCATTTAAGCATTATCATTTAAACTAAGGGCGTCAAGCATACAGCTCTGGACATAAATATGCAATATTGAATGAATGAATAAAGAATAATTTTCTATTACATCTGAAATTCCTATATTTTCAGCAAGAGACGCAGTGTCATAGAACTCTTAAACAAAATTAAAGCAACCCAGTGGCGGAACTAACACAAGTTGGTGGTAACATTTTAGTATTTATAGCACCTGTTGGCAGCAATTGTATTATTAATTTTCAATTAGTCTCGCACCCTTATCAGCGAAATGTATTATTCAAAAAAGAAGAGGGGAGACAGAATGGTTGATTTTGTAAGAAAAAAATGACATTTTCGTTATTTTTGCAGATGTTAATGGAAAACCAATGTGCTTGCTATACCCGCAGCAAGTTTCAGTCTTTAAAGAATACATTATTCGTCGCTATTAGGAAAAATATAACAGCTTTAGAAAAAAAGGGTAATTAAATGACGAAGCAATCAATTTTTAGCCGGAGTCAAGAAGCCTGCGATACTGTATTGTTACCTAATTGCGAAAAATAGCTTTAGTATCAAAGCTATATAGTAATGGGTAATTTGTTAAAAACATTATGTTGACTGCTGATGAAATTGTGTTTTCTGAGACCTCGTGAATAATACAAAGAAAAAAAATTTGTTAGTTTTATTTCATTTTATAATGATTTTACTGTGTAGTCTACTGGGGATCAAATTAATCTGCATTCAGCACAAAAACCAGAATGAGTTAGACAATTATTACTTAACAGATCTATCTTTTTAATTTGGTCGAAACAAACTTCATTTGTTACATCCACTAGATACTATATTTATTTTACATATGTACAGAAGATTAATTTCAAAAATAAACTAAGTGCATATGTAAGTAAAGAAAATATAAAATAGAGTATAGAAAGGAGATTCAGTTTTAATGTGTATAGTCTGCCAAGACGTAATTAATTATTAATAACTTCTTACCTTTTCAGTTATACTTCTATTAGATATAGTTTCACTCTTTT